>NC_081535.1:30948891-30953891 GCF_030273125.1 Centropristis striata
GTAATAACTGCAGTAAATTTACAGTTTGTTGCCAATAAAAACTGCAGTAAGTTTACAATTTGTTGACAGTAATAACTGCAGTTAATTTACAGCTTGACGATAATAACTACAGCATGGTGTTAGTACTTTTACTGCTGTAAAGTAATTTGATTACTGCTTTAACTTCAGAGAGGCTAAAATGTTTTATTTTTCATAATTAGTTTGGTGTATAAATCTTGTCCTTCACCGTCTCTCAGGTCCAAAACCTGAAAATATTCAGTTTATTTTTATTTGATTTTATTGATATTGAGAAGAGAAAATCAGCAAACCGTCACATGAGAGAAATTGTAACCTGAGAAGGTTCCATTAATTCCTTTTATTACATTATTAAAAACAGCTGCTGGTTAATTTTCAGTCATTAATTCAGCTCTGGTTTCAGTTTTCTGTCTGCCTTTGCTGTGTCAGAGCTTCAGTCTCAGTCTGTGTCCACTAACCATCTCCATCTGCGTCCTCAGCATATAAAACCGTGTCCGGAGTCAACGGGCCGCTGGTGATCCTGGATCAGGTCAAGGTAAGTCTGAGGACTCAACTTTCAGTTTCTGAGGTGAAAATCACAGAGTTACTCATTAGTATTGGCCTCAAAAGTGAATAAATATTTCACTAAACTGGGCAATAAATCTAAATTTTCAATCAGGATTTTGGCTTCTAATGAGTCTAAAATCAAGATAATCCTGATTTATTTTTATTTCTTATTTTTATTTATTTAGTAGGTGTGTTTTAAGGCTTTCTTAGTATAGCCAATATTCCAAAATAATAGGTATAATAATACTTTATTATCTAGTGGTGGAAAGTAACTAAGTACATTTACTCGAGTAATAATTGTGATTTTGGTTTTTGCCGTCATCCAGCAGGCAATTCCTGACATTGTCTGAAACTGGACAGACAGACAGATGTTTGGAATAAGTTTTTCCTGTTTCTAACACTTGTTTTTCTCCAACAGTTTCCTCGCTACGCAGAGATCGTCCATCTGACGCTGCCAGACGGAACCAAGAGGAGCGGACAGGTGCTGGAGGTCACCGGCTCCAAAGCTGTGGTGCAGGTACTCTGATCTGGTGCAGGTACTCTATTCTGGTGCAGGTACTCTGATCTGGTGCAGGTACTCTATTCTGGTGCAGGTACTCTGATCTGGTGCAGGTACTCCATTCTGGTGCAGGTACTCTGATCTAGTGCATGAACTCTGACCTGGTGCAGGTACTCTGATCTGGTGCAGGTACTCTAATCTGGTGCAGGTACTCTATTCTGGTGCAAGTACTCTGATCTAGTGCAGGTACTCTATTCTGGTGCAGGTACTCTGATCTAGTGCATGAACTCTGACCTGGTGCAGGTACTCTGATCTGGTGCAGGTACTCTAATCTGGTGCAGGTACTCTATTCTGGTGCAAGTACTCTGATCTAGTGCAGGTACTCTATTCTGGTGCAGGTACTCTGATCTAGTGCATGAACTCTGACCTGGTGCAAGTACTCTGATCTGGTGCAGGCACTCTGATCTGGTGCAGACAGTCTGAGCTGGTGCAGGTACTCTGATCTGTGACTCCTTCTCTGTCTCATGGCTGTCTCTGCTGCCCCCTGCAGGTGTTCGAGGGAACTTCAGGTATCGACGCCAAGAAGACGAGCTGTGAGTTCACAGGAGACATCCTAAGGACACCTGTCTCCGAGGACATGCTGGGTATGACACGGCAGGGACACAAGACAGAGTTTATCTGTTTATGTAGTGATAATTAACAACGTGTGTGTGTGTGTGTGTGTGTGTCTGTGTGTGTGTCTGTGTGTGCAGGCCGTGTGTTTAATGGATCTGGTAAACCCATCGACAGGGGACCAGCCGTCCTGGCTGAAGACTTCCTGGACATCATGGGTATGTTGTTTCTGCTCTAAAGGTTTTTTTGGAGGTTTCAAAATAAAACTAAAAGTAATTGTATACTTTAGTATGTATGTTGTGGAACAACACTTTACTAACATGTTATCTTGAACACGAATAAACACTCAGACGTGTATTAATGTAATGATATTTGACATTAATCCTTGATATTTGATATTTTGTTCTTATAATGTTGCAGGTCAGCCGATAAACCCTCAGTGCCGTATTTACCCCGAGGAGATGATCCAGACGGGAATCTCTGCCATCGACGGAATGAACAGCATCGCAAGAGGACAGAAAATACCAATATTCTCTGCTGCAGGACTACCACACAACGAGGCACGCACACACACAAACACACACGCACACACACACACACATACATGAACACATACACATGCATGCACACACACACACATCTACGTGCATATATGCACAAACACACACACACACACGCATAGACACACACACACATGCACGCACACACATGCGCAAACACCCACCCACACACACACACACACACACATACATGAACACATACACATGCACATACAAACACACATGCATGCACTCAACCGCGCACACATGCGCGCATGCATGCACACACACACATCCACGTGCCGTGCATATATGCACAAACACACACACGCACACACACACACGCGCGTAGACACACACACACACACACACACACACACACACACACACATGCACGCACTATGAGGGGTATTTTATGCCAGCACACTATACTTAAACGCCTAGAATGCGTCGCCTGTGCCAGCATAAAGTCTGATTAATAGGCGTGCTTACAGACACGCGTATTGCGAGTACACCAGATGACATGGGTGACGGGTGAAAAGTGCCACGAGCAAACGTAGTGGACGCCTGTGTGTGTGTGTAACGCGTGTACGTTAACAGTGTGTTACTCTGTGTAACAGTTCAGCTGTTACACAGAGTCTCAGCTTCATATGGTATTGTTTATAAGAAAGCACAACTTACAGATGAACTCCAAGCCCCCACAGAGCTGTCAGGATATTTCTATTATTTTCAGGCCAGTTTTTATTTTCTTGTTAACGAAATCTCTCTCTCTCTCTCTCTCTCTCTCTCTCTCTCTCTCTCTCTCTCTCTCTCTCTAGGTTTGAATGATATCGAATTGATATTTAATGATAGCAAGGGTGAAAGGGATAATTAAAATAATTTCAGCTACTTAAAAATAGTAGGCTAATAGTAAGTGCAACGCTCACAGCCAGTTCCCAGCTTCGCGCGCGGACACACAGTTCATTACGCACCAGCTGTAATTAGGTAGGTTTACCTGCCTGCAGAAGCCGTAATCGCTGTCACCCCTGAATATTAAGTAGCCATGCGGACCTATCTAATGAATATTCAGTAGCCATGTGGACAGCAGTCCATTCACAATATGATTCCATCGGACCTTATATCTACACTGTTTAACCCAATTCGGCACTTATGCACAGTCCCATTATGTTTTACAGACATTCGTAGTTAACTAATGAGGTAAAACATTTTGTTTAAGCTGCATTTTGCTGACTTTCACTCCTAAAACAGGCTAATTAAGCCTCCGGTTTTGGCCGGAAAAACGTTAAGTTTATCTGGTAAGTACGAGATAGTCTTTCTCTTCATCTATAAGTTGTGCTTTCTTATAAACAATACCATATGAAGCTGAGACTCTGTGTAACAGCTGAACTGTTATAGGCTTACACGCGTTACACACACACACACACACACAGGCGTCCACTACGTTCGCTAGTGGCACTTTTCACCCATCACCCATGTTATCTGGTGTACTCGCAATACGCGTGTCTGTACGCCTATGTAGAATTGTACTTAACAGTCACGCGGGTCTTCATGTCACGTATTTGAGGCGTAGTTCACCCGTCACGCAGCCGTCACGTAGGCGTATGTGCAACAACGCGTGTACAGCGTCTGCGTGACGCCTACGTGACGCCTGTCTGTCCATTGAAAGTGAATGGAATTTACACGCGCACGTTAGACGTCTGATGTCATCGCATAGGCGCTGTACACGTGTTTTAGTATAGTGTGCTGGCATAAAATGCCCCTCATAGCACGCACACACATCCGCAAACACACACACACACACATCTGCACACACACACACACACACATACATGCATGCATGCACACACTCATAGACACACACACAAACGTGCATAGACACACACACACACACACACACACACACACACACACACACAGCAGAGTGGGAGGAAGTTGTTAATTTGCTAACCGAGATTTGTGTGTGTGTGTGTGCGTGCATATGTGTGTGTGTGTGTGTGTGTGTGTGTGTGTGTGTGTGTATGCGTGCATATGTGTGTGTGTGTGTAACAATGAATAAAAGAAGTTGTTGTGGTCTTTGATGTTTTGCTGTCAGATCGCAGCTCAGATCTGTCGGCAGGCCGGACTGGTGAAGAAGTCCAAGGACGTGATGGACTACAGCGAGGACAACTTCGCCATCGTGTTCGCCGCCATGGGGGTGAGGACGCCACGTTCTTCTTCTCTAGTTTTACCCAGGATGCACAAATATTCACATAAAACAGGACACAATAACACATTTTACTGCATGTTTCAGAGGTAGTAAAGCATCTTTGAACTTTGTCCCCTCTCTGTCTCTGCAGGTGAACATGGAGACGGCCCGGTTTTTTAAGTCGGACTTTGAGGAGAACGGTTCCATGGACAACGTCTGTTTGTTCCTCAACCTCGCCAACGACCCCACGTACGACTTTTCACTCTGCTCCTTCTTAGTTTTCTTCTAAGAGCCACTCTATACTCTCCATCGGGTTTCTTCCTATTATTCTTCCGATTCTTACATGTTTTGTTTCAGTCGACTACTCCTCCCAGTGTTTTGGTCGCACCTACACTAAAAAGGTATCAAATCGACCAGCTCACCCATGACAAGTCTGCTTTGACTTTTCTAAGGGTTTCAGCAGATGGTTTTCAAATTATTCGTCAAAAACATGCCAAAAAGTCCCCCCAATGTTACCTTTTGGAGAGGCTAAAGTGGATAGAGTAGAGGCTCTACAGAAATAATTTATTCATAGAAACAGGAAAATTTGTCTTCTCCCTTACAT
>NC_081535.1:30958891-31073891 GCF_030273125.1 Centropristis striata
TAAATATGGGTAAACAACATTAATAACATGATTATATTATACAATAAAGGTATTTTAACTGCTGTGATATTTTTCTAACATTTACGGATTTTCACACACTTCTAATCCTGCATGAATGTAAACTTGCACAATTTTTAAAACCAAGAAACTGCAGTAATTTAAATATTAGTTATATATAATATATATATATATTTTAATAATAATAAATAATTTTATTTATACAGCACCTTTAAAACAAAAATTAAATCAGATGTAATAATATAGTCAATATTTTATATAATATTAAAACAAGCAATATAATAATAATAATAATAATAATAATAATAATTATAATGAAATAGAAGAAAAAAAGTGCGATCATCAAATAGAAACTATTTTTTAAATTCATTTTCTTTTACATGTCACTACATCCACTCAACAAGAGTTGGTCATTTAAATTAGTTGAATTAATGATTTTAAATTGAGCAATCAGTGCATCATGTTCTGCTGGTGATCTGAGTCCAGATTTCATGAATATTATTATTTATATCTATATAAATTAGAAATTAAGATGAGGTGAGATAAGAAACAAAATATTAACAATTTAAACAACAGCATAATATTTAAAATAATAATAATAATAATAATAATAATAATAATAATAACAATAATACACAATTTAGTACTGAAAAATTATTCACAATAATAAATTAATCTGGTTTTCCTCCATATTTTCTTACTTTGACTGGTTTGATGGTTTATTTTTTTAGTATTAAAACAGTGAAAAATAAATCTAAAACCTTCTATGGATCCACATAGAGCTGATTATTAATGTGTGTGTGTGTGTGTGTGTGTGTGTGTGTGTGTGTGTGTGTGTGTGTGTGTTCAGGTGCCTATGAGAACAGGAGTGTGTTTGAGACTCTGGACGTCGGCTGGCAGCTGATGAGGATTTTCCCCAAAGAGATGCTGAAGCGGATCCCTCAAAGCACGCTGGCCGAGTTTTACCCCCGAGAGGCCAAACGCTAACCCCCGCCGCCCGGCCCCGCCCAGACCGGCCCCTCCAGGCCCCGCCCCCTTCACTCCGCCGCTTCCATCAGTGCAGTGTGATTAAACATTCCTGCTTCCACACACAGAATCACACACAGCTGTTTGTTGGTGTTCAGGTGCTGATGGCGGTGACATCATGATGTGCCTGTAGTCAGCCAATGATACAAAGACAGAGAAAAAACATTTCAATTACTTCCACAATCCAAAAATTACTTCCACAAGTTTTTCAGACCTTCATGTCTTAACTCTGACTTTGAAATCACAGTAAAGTCTGATAAATAAAACATCTTTCCTAAAGTTAACAATCTTAGAAAAGGAATAATGCTTCAGTTTTGGTTGATTATTCCCTTTCCCCTTCCAGCGATTTATCTTTTTATTTTTATGGATGAAACAAACGAGGTATAACGTGTTAATGTGAGAGATTCTGAGCTGCTGGTCAGGAGATTTTGTCGCCTTTGGACAGAGTCATGCTAGCTGTTTCCCCTTGTTCCCAGTCTTTATGCTAAGCTAAGCTAACTGGTGTATTTTCCAGAATCTCAAATTCTTCATTGAAGTTTTTGAAGTTGCACTATGGAGAAATGTTTCTTGAAAAACTGAATGTTAACTGAATTTTTTTGTTTTTTGACGAGAAGAAAGAGTGAATCTTTAAAGCAACATTATGCAATTTTTTGTTTGTTTTTTACAATTTTGCACTCCTAAAGTTCCTGCTGTCATTAATATGAACAGCTGCACACGTGAATTTGTTATTATTTAATTACTTATGATCAAAAACTAGCGTGTGCAACAACACAGGCCATAGAAAGCCAGCTAATATTACTAACACAGCCTCCAGAACATATGCTTCGTATGTTTCTGCAAACCACAGATACGGACCGCTGAAACATGTGATGACATCATGAATTTCAACAAAAACTACTTGGTTATGTTTAGGATAAAAGATCAGACTTTTGGTTAAAAAAAAAAAAAAAAAATGTCCGTAAATGACTACTGGATGCAGTTTAAACACTATTAGACACTGTGTGCTTTGGTTCGAAAAACTGAATGTAAACAGAAACTTTTTATTTGTTGACAAGAACAAAGAGTGAATCTTTAAAGCAACATTATGCAAGAATTGGTATTTTTTCACGATTTGGGAACCCTAAAGTTCCTGCTGTCTTTAATATGAACAGCTGCACACATGGATTTGCTACTATTTCATTACTTATGATCAAAAACTATTGAATGCAATAACAAAATACATAGAAAGTCAGCTAATATTGCTTACACAGCCTCCTGTGCTGATAGTGACAGAGCTGAAAGATACATAGTGACATGATTCTGAAGCTGTTTTATTGTTGCATATTGTTGCTCTACTGCTGAGTTTGAAAGTTTAAACCACCGGCGGAAACAAAAACCAAACATTTTCAGGGTTAACTTTTAATATTATAACACATACTGTCCGTCGTTAATCTTTATATTTCTGCATATTTTCCTCAAAGCTTTTATCAGTAATGACTCCTAAAGCCTATCAGCCTGGAGAAGAATAAAAGGTGAAAATAAAGTGTTTACTCTGCGGTCAGAAGAGACAAATTAAAGTGAAGCTTTGCAGGATTTGTCAGAAGACGCTGCAGCTAATTAAAAGTGTCGCCTGCAGCGAGCGGCAGAGCGTGGTGGCAGGTGTGTGGGCTCATTAGACTCCTGCAGGCTTTTCATTAAAAAATGTTTTATTTTGGCGGTCAGCGCACGTATCCTGTCCTTGTACATGCCATAAGACTGTGACAGACTGTCATGTACTGCCATCAGGTACAAGGCCTGGTTTGGAAGAATGAGATTTTTACATTTCAAACTAAAATATTTTAGTTTTAATAGCAATGAAGAAGCTGTGTGTCCCATCATCCTTTACTGCTCGATGTTGTGCTTTCTTTACATGATTGTTCTTTTATTCTGGAGTGAAAAGTGATATTCTGAAGTCTGTGTTTCATGTTTTCTGTGTTTGATTCTCTGAATGTCTGTGTGTGACCTGTTTCTGTTGACTGGATATTAAAACGCTGCATGCATCGTCAGTGTTCAGTGTTTCCTGTCGGTGCCAAAAAGTGTCAAACTGAATAAAAGCTGCTGTGACCAGATGTGCTGATTCATATTACTGCAGAAAAGATGCATTCAATATTTATTTATGAAATGCATCTCAGCATTAAAGCTGTCACTTTGTCAAAGTCAAACCAAAATGTGATTTATTCAAATTTATAACCTCAAACACACAGACAATGTTGGTATTTCTGTTTCATTATGTGTTAATATATATATATATATATATATATATATATATATATATATATATATATATATATATATATATATATATAATTTATTATATTATTTAAATGCATATTATATGTACAGTAAAGGGTTGCAGCTTTGCACTGCAATAACTACAAATTATTTTAAAAAATGATGTTAACAAAATGCACAGCTATGGGCTGCAACAACTAATTTATTAAAATTCTAAATAAATTATTAATAAAATGCACACTATATACTGTATACAGTTTAGGGCTGCAACTACTAATCGATTAAATAAAAAAAAATTAATATATATATATATATATATTAAAATGGAAATTATCAATGAAATGCACATTATAGGTACAAAATAGGGCTGCAAAAAACAGTGCATCAAAATTTCAAATTACATAAAAAAAAAATCACATACTAACCCTAACCCTAAAATGCATGTATGTACAGATTAAGACTGCAACAACTACTCAATTAAATAATTTAAAATGACAAATAATTTAAAAAATGATATCAATAAAATGCACAGTTTAGGTCTGCAACAACTAATATATTAAAATTATGAATACATACATTCTCAAAAAACGCATAATATATGTAAAAAATATCTATAAACTTGGAAATATCAGGAGGAATAAATTAAACAATAAATATGCACATAATTATAAAGAGAAAAAAAAACAAATAAATGTTAAAAATAAAACAAAAATCAAACAATTAATAAGTACATAATAAGGTACTTATTCAAATGTAATTATTCAAATTATGTCTATATTTATTGATTCAAAAATATTTTTGAATAATGTATTTGTTGCATGCAAATCACTCTTTTTCTGTTTAAGGCTAATATAATTATTATTGTTATTTTTAAATATATCGTCTTTATGCATTAATTAAGAAAATTACATTTAAAAATATAAATATATAATAGATTAATGTATATTCACTTAATCTATCTGTAAAAAAACAACAAAATAAATGAATGAAAATGAAAATGAAAATTTGTTTTATAATTCCACATTTATTTGTTTTTTATTCACACAATTTTTATTTACTTATTTATTATTTTATCCAATCTTTATATTCCAACATTTACTTGTTTTTTCTTATTTTGTTGTTATTTTATTTATTAATAATAATAATAATAATAATAATAATAATAAAAAAAATTCTTATTAAAATTTGAGTGCAGTGTTTCTACACTCTATTAATATTTTTACATTAATAAAATATGACAGTACGTGTTCTGCCTCTGCTCAAACTAATACTGTCACTTGTTAAAATATTCAGAAAAATGTATTTTAACAAAGTATTTGAATAAAAAACTTTAATGCAAAACAATTAAAAGAAAAAGCACTAAACATTCTATTTCTTGCACAAAAATTCCAATTCATTTTCTCACAATCAAGTCAATAGAATAACATAAATAAGTGTGAAGGAGTCCATTCTGCACGATGACAACTTTAACTTTTAGTACTTTGAGTTGATTTAGTATTGAGTCCTTTTACTTGTGTGGGCGGAGCTAAGGTTAAAGGTGAAGCGTCCGCGCGCCCTCGGGCTCAGAGTGAGGGGGCTCACCTGAGGAGGTGCAGGAGGAGCAGCAGGAGGAGCAGCTCGGTGCACCTCCTTTCAGTTAAACCTAAGTTGCAGCCTGAGGCAGTCATGTGTCTGCAGGAGAAACTGTGGAGTTTATTGTGAAACTTTAACCTCCGCAGACACAGTTAGCTTGTTGTTAGCTTGCTGCTAACGTTACCTGCTCAGGTGTGTGTGTGTGTGTGTGTGTGTGTGTGTCTTCTGCAGAGCAGAGAGGACTTCAGCTTCAAACGAGTGAGTTGAACATGCTTTATATTTGTTTGTTTGTTTGTTTGTTTGTTTCCCTCTTAATATTTAACTTTCCCGCCGTGGATTTGTGTCCTGAGCTGTGTGTGTGTCCTGCTGCAGCCTGCATCACTCTGCTAGTTCACATACTTTATTGTTTATTATTTTCTAGCTGGAAAAATAACAAAAACAATTTAAAAAAACAAACCTAAAAATGCCTTGAGTTCAGAGGTTTTAGTTGCCATTTATAATTATTGTTATTAATTATTATTGTTACTAACTTAAACTTAGTTGATTTAGGTATGTACATTTTTTGGCTGTGCAGTTGCTTTTACATATTTTTATTCTCTCTCCTCTCTTCCTTTCATTTCCCCTCTGCTGTCCTTGTTTCCTCTCCTTGTCTCCTCCTATCCCTAAACCTTGTAACATGTCCTTGTTTCCTCTCCTTGTCTCCTCCTATCCCTAAACCTTGTAACATGTACTTGTTTCCTCTCCTCTACATGTTACCTCTCCTTTTCTCTTGTCCTTGCTCTGTGTACTCTCGTCTCCTCTCCTTCTTTCCTTCCTCTCCTCTCTTTGTTTCTCTTTGTCTCCTCCTAACCCTAACCTTTCTTCTTACTTCTCCTTGTTACCTTTCCTTCCTCTGTTTATTCTCTCCTCTCCTTTCCTTACTTTGTTTCTTATATTATTAAATCTATCTATCTATCTATCTATCTATCCATCCATCCATCCATCCATCCATCCATCCATCCATCCATCCATCCATCCATCCATCCATCCATCCATCCATCCATCCATCCAAAACCTGCAGTTAAATTACAAAATAAAGATGCAAAAGGAAGTTCAGTTCCTCAGATTATTATAAATATGTACACCTTGCAGCTTTGCAATCAAACACAGTTTGATTTATTTTTAATAAAGCTTTGGTCGCAGTTCTGCAGACGGCCATCAGGGGGCGCTGCTGCTCCGCCTCAGTTCTCTGTGATGCTGTTATAAAGTGGAGCTGCAGGTCAACCTGCAGACACAGCAGGGAGTGTCTTTATTTAAAGAGCTTTCTAAAGATGAAAGCTCCACACAGCTGAACCCAAACATCGGTCACACACACACACACACACACACACACTCAGATAATACACTCTGTTGCATAATGTGAGTGTGTGGCGGCTCTGAGCGATGTGCCTGTACTGACTTTAAATCTAACTAAAAAATAAATCTAAAAATAAAAAACAATATATAAAATAAAATGATATTAATAAAATGCTTGTATGTACAGGTTAGGGCTGCAAGAAGTAATGGATTAAATCAAATTATAATAAAACAAATATGAATCAACAGTTATGTTGATCTAAATAAATAACACATTGAGTTTTGAGTATTTCCATTTTCTGCTACATCTCAGGGGAAATATTATACTTTTTACTCCTTTTATAAATTAAAGAAATTATTAGGGAAAGAAACATCTCATAGGAGTGCCATAAAATAATAAATCTGTAAAATAATAAATATAAACTTGGGAATATAAGGAGGAATAAATTAAACAATAATTATGTAAGTAACACAGACATATATATGAGAAAAAAATATGAATGTGTTAAAAAAATTAAAAGAGGAATAAATAAAGGAATAAGTACATAATAATAAAGATATATAAAAAGAAACAAATCAACTTAATGTGGAAATATAGAGACAAATGATTAAAGATTAATTAGAAGCATTTTGCTCATCACATTATTATTTTCAATTAATTTATTAATCTGACAGGAATTGACTGAAGAGCATTAATAAAAAAGGAGAAAAAAGACAAATCTCCTTCAATTAACTAGAAAAATTAACATTTTTAATTTCTCAGATTGCACACAGCAACATTAAACCCATTTAAAGAAAACATTTAATGAAAAAAAAAAAGTTATATCAGTTTTTCCTCTGTTTTTTTCACCTTTTGCTTGTTTAAGATAAGATAAGAGAGATAAAATCAGACTTTATTTATCTGCAGTGGGAAAATGTAGTGGTCAGAGCAGCTCAAAGTACAAACATACTGTAGATATAGAAAACAGAATAAAGCATATAAAAATAAGACATATACACACATTCTATACATTCATTTCTGCTATTTGGCATTTATTCTTCATATATATATATTGTGTTTTGTTTTGCATTTTACAGATATTGCACATTGGAGAAAATATATTTCAGCATGTTAAATATGTTAAAAAGATTGGTTGCATGTAGTGAGTAGTAGTTTATGTTGTTTTTGTTTACTCGTTGTTTAGACAAATAATACAAATGTTTAAATTTTTTCTCAGAGAGTAGATATTTGGGAATATAAAGTCGCCAAAATAAAAGCCACATAACTGCAGAATAATACATAAAGATATTTTGATTGAGTTTTTGTTTTGATCTAAATAGGCCTGTCACCATAATTACTATATCAACTTATTGTTTAATGGCTGTTGCGATGTGTTCTAAGCTGATTTATCTGGTGTTCTATGGGAACGTGATGGAGAACTTTGATGGATCTAAAAGCTTTGTTAACGAGCTGGAACAACACGTCAGTGACGACTTGACGACTGTGTTTCTAGTCCACTTTTGTAACCTTGTTGCTCACAGTGTGAACCAGACTGAAAGCTTCCTGTCTGAACTCATTATTCTCTGTACTGAGTGATATGTGTGCTCCAGACTGTTACCTGTGGAGCAATATATATATATAATTATATATTTTTATACAAAGGAAAATGGAAAAGGTTTTTTTTGACATTGACACTGTAAATAACTCACAAATTTCCATAGATTACCATGCAGTCAACCTGTCTGTCGTCTCCTTTCCTCTTTTTGTTTCCTCCCCTTCTTGTTATTTGTCCTTGTTTCCTTGCCTCTACGTTACTTTTCCTTGTTTCCTTCCCTTGTTTCTTTGCCTTACTCTTTTTATTCTCTCTCCTCTCTTCCTTTCATTTCCCCTCTGCTGTCCTTGTTTCCTCTCCTTGTCTCCTCCTATCCCTAAACCTTGTAACATGTCCTTGTTTCCTCTCCTTGTCTCCTCCTATCCCTAAACCTTGTAACATGTACTTGTTTCCTCTCCTCTACATGTTGCCTCTCCTTTTCTCTTGTCCTTGCTCTGTGTACTCTCGTCTCCTCTCCTTCTTTCCTTCCTCTCCTCTCTTTGTTTCTCTTTGTCTCCTCCTAACCCTAACCTTTCTTCTTACCTCTCCTTGTTACCTTTCCTTGCTCTGTTTCTCCTCTCCTCTCCTCTCCTCTCCTCTCCAACTCCTTGTTTCCTGTCCTTAACTCCTTTCTGTGTTCATTGTCCTTGTTTCCTCTCTTTGTCTCCTCCTAACCCTAACCTTCTTGTCACCCTTCCTTGTTTCCTCTCATTACATTACATTACATGTCATTTAGCAGACGCTTTTGTCCAAAGCGACTTACAATAAGTGCATTCAACCTGATGGTACTAGACATAGACCATAGGAATCGAGTAAGTACATAACTTTAAGAGCTAACTGTCATTGCTACAGGAGTGCTATATGTTAAAGAAGAAAAGAATAGAAAAGAAGAAGAAGAAGAGCAATTTTTTTTTTTTAAATATATATATGTGTTAGGTGACCATGGCTTAACCGAGGTATTGTTGGAAGAGATAGGTCTTCAGCCTGCGGCGGAAGATGTCCAGGCTGTCTGAGGTCCTGATGTCGGTGGGGAGCTCGTTCCACCATTTGGGAGCCAAGACAGAGAAAAGTCTGGAGGAGGTTTTGAGGCGAGTTGACCCACGGAGGGTGGGAGTCGCCAGCTGTTTGGCTGATGCAGAACGGAGAGGACGGGCAGGGGTGTAGAGTTTGACAAGGTCCTGGATGTAAGTAGGACCTGAACCATTAGCAGCAGAGTACGCCAGAGCTAGAGTCTTGAAGCGTATCCGAGCAGCCACAGGTAGCCAGTGCAGGGAGCGGAGGAGGGGTGTTGTGTGTGAAAATTTGGGAAGATTGAAGACCAATCGAGCAGCTGCATTCTGGATGAGTTGCAGAGGTCGGATGGCTTTGGCAGGCAGACCTGCCATGAGGGAGTTGCAGTAGTCCAGGCGTGAGATGACCAGTGCCTGGACCAGGACCTGAGCTGCCTTCTGAGTGAGAAACGGACGGATTCTCCTGATGTTATGCAGCAAGAATCTGCAAGATCTGGTGGTGGCGGTGATGTTTGTGGAGAGGGACAGTTGGTTGTCAAGAGTCACGCCAAGGTTCTTGGCGGTTTCTGTGGAGACAACCACTGTGTTCTGCACAGTGATGTGGAGGTCAGTGGTGGGGGAGCCCTTCCCTGGGAGGTAGAGTAGCTCAGTCTTGCCCAGGTTGAGTTTGAGGTGGTGCGAGGACATCCACTGGGAGATGTCGGCCAGACTTGCAGAGATACGTGCTGCTGCATGTGTTTCAGACTGGGGAAATGAGAAGATTAGCTGGGTGTCGTCGGCATAGCTACGATAGGAGAAGCCATGCGAGTGGATGAGGGAGCCAAGGGAGTTGGTGTAAATCGAGAAGAGGAGCGGACCAAGGACCGAGTCTCCTCTCTCTAGTCTCCTTTCCTTTCCTTTCCTTTCCTCTATTCTTTTCTTCTTGTTTCCTCTCCTCTACATGTTACCTTTACTTGTCTCCTCCTCCTCTCATTGTCTCATCTCTTCATCTTTCCTTGTTTCCTCTCCTCATTTCCTGTTTTTGTCTCCTTTTTGTGTTTCACTTCCTTGTTTCCTCTCATTGTCTCCTCCTAACCCTAACCCTTCTTGTTACCTGTCCGTGTTTAATTGCCTCCACATTTTACTTTTCCTTGTTTCCTTTCCTTGTCTACACTCTCTTCTGGTCTCATCCTTTCCTGTGTGAGGTGTCGTCCCACAGCGAGCTGCATGTTAATCAGTTTTGCTGAAGAGAGCAGAACACACACACACACACCCACACAGACACACACACACACACAGACACACACACACGTCTCTGGGTTGTTTGTCTTCAGGTCGTTTGTATCGATAATGTGCGGCTCTGATCCTCATTATGAAATAATAACGAGTCGTGTGAAATCATTGAAGTGTTGTTGAGTTTTTATTATTAAACTCAGTTTGAATGATTAACTCAGAGAGACAAGCAGATATTTCAGCTGTTGACTGGGACAATAAAGACAACAACATCATAAAATATATTTACATATTTAACATAAAGGAGCTGCAGAAGGGACGCTCATCTCCTAGTTTTCTCTCCTTATACTTTCTTTTCCTTGTTTCTCTCCTTATTCTTTCCTTTCCTTGTTTCCTTCTCTCTTCTGTCTTTGTTTCCTCTTTTCATTTCCTCCTCTCCCCTTGTCCCCTCTCCTTGTTTCCTTTCATCGTCTCCTCTCTTTGTCTTTCCTTGTTTCCTTTTCTATTCTGGTTTTCTGTTTCCTCTGCGCTACATTACCTTTCCTTGTCTCCTCTCCTTGTTCTGTCTACACAATGGGTGAAGCACTGAAGGTGGTTGTCCTTTCTTGGGTTTTTTTTACTGTCTTTTCCTTCTTTTTTCTGTCTCTGTCTTCAATTGAGTGTCTTCGGGTAGGTACTTTAAATATAAATGGAGGCAGGGACCGAGATACGAGAGCAATAATAGCAGAGCTGAATAGAAATAAAAACATTAATGTGTTTCTGTTACAAGAGACACACAGCTCAGCAGATAAGGAAACAGACTGGGGGATGAGTTGGAAAGGACAGAGAGTCATGGCACTAACCTCAGTGCCGGTGTAGCCATTTTGTTTTCACAGCACCTTAATCCTGCGAACATCTCAGTGAGTGAAATAGAACCAGCTAGGATTTAGGTAGTAAAAGCAACTATTAGTAACATGTCTTTTGTTTTTATTAATGTCTATGGCCCCGTTTACACGAGGACGCTCGCGGGTAAAAACGACAAAATATTTTATCGGAAGTGCCTTTCGTTTAGATGGTGACGCCGTTTTGGATGCTTAAAAACGCAAAAATATGAAACCACCCTCCAAAGTGGAAAAGTGAAATCCTCTCCTCCGTAGCGTGTCCGTCTACACTGCCAAGACGCAAAACTCTGATCTGATCTCCTCACGTCACGTATGTGTTTACGTCACATACATGCTCCAGTACAGGAAAATAAAGAAACGTGGGATTATTTCCATGCGTGGGACCTTCAAGCTGCTCTGGCAGCTCTAATAAACTTACAGGAGTCTTTCCACCAAATGTACAGGATATGTACAGATAGTATTAGTGAACAGAGAAGGATCTGTAATTACCTCTATCACATTTTGGATGCAGCAATTCGTCGGAGGCGAGCCAGACGGCTGTGAACGAGACCTGGGAGATCTAGTGATGGTGGAGAACTTTGTGGAAGGAGTAGCTGATGAAAATACGTGGCGTGAAAACTTCTGCATGCCCAAAGATGCTCTTATCGCTTTAAGTGATGCCGCCTGGAATGCATACAATCGAATTTCACACACTTTTGCGTCACCGTATGCACGCAGATTTCCTCCCGAAAATGCTCGTCTAAACGTGGAATAAAAAGTGAAGACGCGACGCCACTTTTGCGTCTTCTGTTCAGACCGTCCTCGTGTAAACGTAGCCTATGCTTATAACTCTGGTTCTGAGCGTGTCAGGCTTTTTAAAAAGCTCTATGACACTTTAAAGCAGCTCAGCAGTGGTGCAGTATTAGTGGTAGGTGGGGATTGAACTGCACCACACATCCAATAGTAGACAGGAGCCTCATCCTCCATCAGCCTCCTTTATGTCCACCATGATCTCTGAAAATGACCTTATTGATGTTTGGAGGAAGCCTCACCCAGAAACCTTACAGTATACATGGGTGAGAGTTTCTGAAGGCAGTGTGAGGGCAGCCAGACTAGACAGGATCTACGTCAACCAAACATACAATAACAGACTCATGAAAGCAACCATATCACCTGTTGGCTTTTCAGACCACCGTCTAGCCACAATAAACTTCCCCTTAAAATACACCTTGTCCCTACTGGCATTTTAACACACCGCTGACAGATGACAAGGCCTTCTGTGAGTTCTGGAGCTGGTGGAGACTGGAGAAGGTTCACTTCACCAGTCTAGTTCAGTGGTGGGAGGTGGGGAAGGTACAAATAAGAATCTTTTGTCAGCAATACACATCAGAAATAAAAAAAACAGTGTTTGAACGGCTAGTAAAAGACATTGAAATCCTAGAGAACAATATCATTAATGGAACAGATAGTAGTAACAGGAATTGGGAGAGTAGTAGAAAAGTGCTAGGTAAGTTTTTAAATGAAAAAGCAAAAGGTGCTATAGTCAAAGCAAGAGTAGCAACCATAAAAGAAATAGATGCTCCAACTCGGTTTTTTTTCTACCTGGAGAGAAAAATCAGAGAAAATAATCAACTGATGAACCTCAAACTTCCGAATGGACAAGTTACATCTAAGCCATCAGAAATGAGGAAGATAGCCATAGCCTTCTATGAAAGTCTTTTCCATACAGACAAGTGTGATCCTCCTGGAGTTACTGGAGGGTCTGCCTCAGCTGGATGAAGACCAGTCAGCCTACCTGGGGTCCACCGTCTCCTTTGAAGAGATGTCTGCAGCTGTACAGCAGCTCAGCTGTGATTGGGCGTCTGGGGTGGATGGACTGCCTCCAGAGTTCTATAAAGAATTCTGGACTCTGCTGGGGAAGGACCTTTTTGAGGTTTTTAAAGACTGCCATGACTCTGGGTCTTTACCATTGAACTGCACAAGAGCAGTCCCAACACTGCTCCCAAAGAAAGGAGACCTGGGACTTTTGCAGAACTGTAGGCCCGTGTCTTTACTATGTACGGATTACAAAATAATCGCCAAGTGTCCCGCCAATAGACTAAAACAGTGCATGGACAATATTGTGCAAGGGGCATCTCTAGGATTTTGACACATCCGGGGCTCAGCCCAGAAGAGTTAAGCAGATGCACGCGCAGATCGCGCCCCAACATTTTTTAGACATAGAGAAATTCTCCACATACCCTAAGAACACACAACTCACACTACACTTGCATTCAGAGACGAATGCTTGGTTAAGTACAGGGGTGCACTGCAAACCTGTCATATCACCGGTGAAAATGATGCAATCCCATAACCACAGATCATCAAATTAATTACCCATTTTGAATTTAGTGTGTACCCATGTACTGACATCAGCTAGCTAGGTAACAACACATTGTTTTTCCATTTAACACATTAGCAGCTACAGTAAAAGAGGCAGGCTGTGCATGATCCCTGTATGCTAGCTAGCTGATATCATGCATGAAAAAGAAAATAAACAAGATGGTTCGACGATATAGCCTAACATTAACTTCAGCTACTTTCCCCTCTAGATGCATAGATTGTGTACCTAAAAATAATTAAGCTTGGGCTTCTTCTAGAGTCTAGAAGAAGCCCAAGTGTGTGTGTGTGTGTATATATGGTATATGCATATCTATATATGTGTGTGTGTGTATATCTATATGTGTGTATATATATATATTTTTTTTTTAAATTTACTTTGGGTTTTTTTGTGGAGTGATAATGGCGTATGTCTAATTTCCTTGCATTTGTTTTTGTGATTATAAAACTTGACCAATAAAGGACTTGTTAAAGGTCAAAGGTCTCCTCTCCTCTCCTCTCCTCTCCTCTCCTCTCCTCCTCTCCCTCTCTCCTCTTCTCCTGTAGACATCTATGTGGACAGACAGAGTGAGGCTGTGATGTTGATGGATGGTGGCAGGTATGTGGCGTCTCTGTCTCTCTACACAGCTCTGATTGCTCACAGTGACTGGTCCTCTGCCACACTGTGTGTGTGTGTGTGTGTGTGTGTGTGTGTGTGTGTGTGTGTGTGTGTGTGTGTCTGTGTGTGTGTGTGTTAAAGGCTTCATTGTCGCTGCAGGGAGCTGAAAAGTTTCTCTGTACCCAGTGGATTGTTTTCCAAACCTCTCGGGAGTCCTGGAAAGAAATAATGTATAGTTGCAGACGCAGCACGCTGTGATGTGTTTTATACTTTATATTTCCGACTCGCTGTAACCGGATGATAGATGTAATTTGTGACCCTGTAAAGTGCTCTGAGAACGTTTATCTGAGTTCCTCTGCGGCCTGAGAGGAAGTCACAGCTGTCACTTTGGCACAAAGTCAAACAAACATGTGATTCATTCAAATAAATAACCCGAAAAACACACACACACACAGTGTTGGTATTTCTGTTTGATTATGTTTTCTATAAAATATCATATATTAGAGGTCCTTCAAAACTACTGCAACAGCTAATCTATTAAAATATATATATTATTTATTATATTATTTAAATGCATATTATTTGTAAAGTTTAGGGCTGCAACAACTAGTCAATTAAATTGATAAAAATAAAAATATTAGAATTGAAAGTATTAAATGCATATTCTAGGTACAGTATAGGGCTGCAAAAATGAGTGCATTAAAATTTGATGATAAAAAAATGTATGCATGTATGTACAGGTTAGCACTGCAAGAACTACTCAACTAAATTATTTAAAATGACAAATTATTAAAAAAAAGTGATATCAATAAAATGCTCACCTTCGGGCAGCAACAAATAATTTGGTAAAATTATAAATATGTATACAATTAATAAAATGCGTAATATATGTAGAGTTTATGGCTGCAGAAATGAATGCATTAAAATGTAAAAATGTAAAAATGATATTAAGAAAATGCATTTACATGTACAGGTTAGCACTGCAACAAGTAATGGATTAAATCATTTAAAATGACAAATTATTTTTTTAAAAATGATATCAATAATAATAAATTAGTTTTTGCAGCCCTAAGCTATGCATTACAGCTTAGGGCTGCAAAAACTAATTTATTTAAATTATAACTATATACATTATTAATAAAATGCATAATACATATACAGTTTAGGGCTGCAACTACTAATCGATTAAATAGATAAAATTTGAAAAATATATTTAAAAAAATAAATTATTAGAAAACTGCATATAATGGATAGAATATAGTGCTGCAGAAATTAGTGCATTAAAATTTTTGTAAATAAAATTCATAATATATTAACAGGGTGGTCGGTAGCGTAGTGGGTTACGCAGGCGCCCCATGTGTAGAGGCTACAGTCCTCGCTGCAGCTGGCCCCGGTTCAAGTCCCGCATCGGACGGCCCTTTACTGCATGTCATTCCCCTCTCTCTGCCTCCTGTTTCCTGTCTCTCTTCAACTATCCTGTCCATTAAAAGCATGAAAAAGCCCAAAAAATAAATAAATAAATAAATAAAAAAATATATATATATTAACAGTTTAGTGCTGCAACAACTGATCGATTAAATAGATTAAAATATAAATATATAAATATTTTTTTAAATATTTTATTAATAAAATACATGTTATATGCACAGCTTAGGGTTACAACAACTAATTTATTAAACATGTAATCGGTTAAAACAAACAAATATTTTTAAAAAATTATATTATAATAAAATGCATATTTTATATAGAGCGTATGGCTGCAACATATAATTTTTTTCAATTAAAAAAATATGTATTATTCATTAAATGCATAATAAATGTACAGTTTAGAACTGCAGCAACTAATCAATTAAATCTATGATAAAACAGTTGCCCGGCATCAACAAGCTACTCTCCTCTCGTTTAACGCATTAAAGTATAAATATGAAATGACTGCACTGGTACGACCACACACACCACCATCCTAATTCTCAGGATAATATTTTATTAAATTATTATATTTCACATTTTCTCTGTGAGCCTGTTTGGTAATGTTTCTGGCTGCAGGTCAAGAAGACTGCTGCTCTGCTTTCTGCCAGGAGTACATTATGTATTCCTGTTTATTCCCGTCTGTGTGTGTGTGTGTGTGTGTGTGTGTGTGCAGGGCAGGAGAAGCCAACATACATGAGTGTATTTTCTGTGTGCATTCATATTAATTTTACGCAAAAGAGGGCAGAGGAACCTTTAATTAGACTCAAACCGGGACTATCTCATCCATTTTGTATTTCAATATCACTCTTAATTATCTCTGGCATTATCATGTCAATGGAGCCGTGTGTGTGTGTATGCATGTGTGTGTGTGTGTGTGTGCGTGTCAATAGGCAGTCTTAAGGGTAGATAAACACACTCTCCGCACAGCACTGGAATTATTCATGAGCTGTCACAAAGTATTCTCAAGCACACAACACACGAATAATTGAAATAACGATGTTAAAATACTCATGCGTGCTCACTCACATTAACACGGGTTAGAGACACACACACACACACACACACACACACACACATATACACACATATACACACACACACACACAGCTGATGGTCTGCTCAGGTCTCATTTTTGGCCACAATAAATGATAATGTACATCTGTCTTCTATTAAGGGAACATCTGTTAGCTGATGTATGTAAAAGCAGAAAATACATCTTTTTAATTGCATCTTTTTTTGTCTTTTAACTCTATCTTTAATAACAAATATAAAACACTATGCACTTTTTGTTTGCATAATTTTTCAGCTGACAGCTTGACCGTCTTCAATAGAGTTTCCCTCATAACTTTTATAAAAACCAAAAAACTTTAAACGTCTCAGAAGGCTGAAAACCTTCGAGCCTTCTGCCACGATTTCTACATCATTCTGTCCAGATTGAATGAATTTGGTTTCAGAAGAACGTAACTCGGCTCGTCTCGGTTTGGTGGAAGAGAAAAACTTGAATTCAGAAGTTGTACGATTGTATTTTCTGTTTAATGAGATAAAATTGGTGTAAGAATCTTTCCTGTCTTCACAAGAGCTTGTGCAACATGACGAACTTTGCTCGAATGCTTCACCGAACATAAACAGTGGCCTCATGTACCATATAACCCCCTGAAATCTTGGAAAGGTATGACAAGAGCAACAAACAGATACTACTGTGTTGTAGTACTCGAGACCGGTCTCAAGACCACTTTTTTAAGGTCTTAGAATCGACTGCAGTCTTGGTCTCGGACAAAGCGGACTCTATATTTTATTTTAAGGCCGGTCAAGACCGCAACTGTGCATTTTTGGATTTACTTAATATTGTTACTGTGATTTTGCGTAAATCATTTTGCTTCGAGTACAACCAATAACATGACTCATTTATCGTTTGAAATTGTTGTCACAGGTAATGGCTGCCTCCTTTCACACCAGCCCCCCACCAAAGGTCACGTGAGTGACAGGAGAAGAGGCCGTGAGAAGATGTCAGCCAACTCGTCTGGAATAAAATTTGGTTACCTGAACCGAGACCAAGACTTTTTGTGCACAACTACAAAAAAAGAGCACAGCAACTTGTAAATTCTGCAAAGCAACACTAAGGGAGACGGCTGGGACTGGTCTTAGTCTTGTCTTGGTCTCGACCCCTCAAAGTCTTGGTCTTGTCTTGGTCTCGATACAGTGTGGTCAGTGTGGTCTTGGTATTGACTTGAGCCGTGTTTCCACTAGGGGGAAAAGTGGCCGCCGGGTAAGTCTCAGGCCACACCCCCTCTAGAGTCCGCTCACTCAACATGTCTCCATTACAAGTTAGCCCCCAGAGGGATTTACCAGATTCCGGAGGTGACGTATGGTTTTCGATCGTCGCGTAAACACTTAGCAACAGTTTCGAAGGTGAGGTACTGCTACAAAGCTAACTGTTTGCAGACTGGACGCTAAGGGGTTAACATCCCCTCTGGCTCTGCAGCTGGGAGAGACTGCTACAGGAGGACTGTGCCGCTTCGACTCGTTCTTACTCTTCTTAATGAGCCGCTGCTAAATATAGCAACAAAGTTGCTAAGTTGGCAACACTGCTTAGCCGGCTTTTACAGATGGCGTGTGTTGTTGTCGCGTAGAGTACTACGTCACATCCCGCTTAGTACGTCACATCCCACTTAGCGATCTATCCAATCAGTAACTAGGCTTTTTCCAGGGGAGAAAAAAGGCCCTGCTCTTCGACATGGATGAGAAAAGTCCGCTCTGGATGGCTCGTATTCAAATTAGGGGCGTTTCGGCGAGTGAGACCGGCCTCATTCCGGATATTGGGCGGTAGTGTAAACAGCCCTTTTTTCTTGGTTTAGGTTGTCTTGACTACAACAATGACTGTCCAAGCCTCTTGGGCAGCCTCGTACTGGGAACACTGCACTGACCAAAGACTAGCTTTTTAAAGGGGACGACCAACATGTCTGCAGCTGATGTGGAACTTTCTCTAGAACTACCATTTTCCCACATGTTGCTCATCTTTGCACGCTGCAGTCTGATTACAACAACTGATTACGTCACCTGTTTTGTTTGTTTGGATGAACTTTAGGTTCATTAATTTGTGTTTAGATGCATATTGGTTTATGGCAGTAATAGTCCTTTGGAAGTTAAAAACGAACAAAAAGATTCAGACTAACTTGCATTTTTGGATAGGTCTGGTGATGTGTGAGAGATTTTTTTCTAAAAATGTTAATATTTAGAGTTGCTCATTCTCTGCAGAAATACAGACTTGCTGTGATGAATCATAGGCTTTTACTACGTGTTTAAAACAACAATAATTATAAAAACTGAGCCTGAAAACAACATCAGTGTTCTACAGAACTCCAGATTACATCTCTACACCGTGGTTACTGCAGATAAATGATGGTTAGAGTTCCAGTTTGGACGAGATCCTTTAAATTTCACCTAAAATGTTGAGAGTTGTTGGTTCTCTCCAGAAATACAGACCTGCTTTGATTAATCAAAAACCTTTACTACATGCAGCATGGAGAGGAGATCAGCTTGTCTGTTCTCTGCAGAACTCAGTTTATTTTCTCAAAAATAACTATTTGGTTAGGTACATGCAGCAAAACTACTTGCTTAAGCTCAAGGAAAAGATCAAGGTTTGGGGTTAAAATAACTACTTCTGTACTTAAATACTGGAGGCAGTTTAAGTGAAGACATGCAGAGAAGAGCACAGCATGTCTTTTCTTTGCAGACTTACAGTTTGTTTTGACCTATATACCATGAGGTGCACAAAAACAAGTATTATAAAAAAACTACTTAGTTAAGGTTGGAAAAAAGATCAGGTTTGGGTTAAACTAACTACTTAGTTTTGTCCCATATACCTAACCAAATCTAACCAAATACTAGTTTAAATGAAGACATGGAGAGAAGAGCACAGCATGTCTGTTCTCTGCAGAACTCACAGTTTGTCTTGACTTAAATACCATGAGGTGAAGACATGAACAGCTGCAATAAAAACACTAAAGCACAGTCAAAACTACTTGGTTAAGGTTGGGGGAAAACATCAGGGTTTGGGTTAATATAACTCTATTTAACTACTAGAGGCAGTTTAAATGAAGACATGCATGCAGTAAACCCATAAACGTCATAAAACCAAACTTTCCTGACACAGCTGCTGCAGTCATTTAAATATTGATGACTAACAGTGTGCATGCATAGCAGAGATGATTATTATTGATATTTTTTATCTGTTATTTTACATAGAAACTCCACATTGAAGGTAAAGGGGGGGACGGGTTTGTGAATCACGCTGACAGGAGTAAAAATACATCATGCTCGCTGGTCCCGAAGCTTTCAGAGCAAGAAGTTCTCCACGGGAATGAATCACATCACAGTTTGATGAGTGTCAGAGAACATACATTTAGTGTTCTCTCTGAGAATCAGAGCTTTAAAAATACATGGAGGCTATTCTGCTGCTTTTCTCTGGACAAATGCCATCTTATGGTAGTGTATGTAGGTTACTTACCTTCATTTAAAGGCTAAAAATACTCACATTGCAGTGTGTTCTTACTTCTACTTTCTCCCTGTTAGCCTTTCCTTTCCTCCTTTCCTTTCCTTTCTTTTGTGTCCTTTCCTTTCGTCCTTTCCCTTCCTTCCTTTGTCTCCTTTCCTTATCTTTCCTACCCTTTCTTTTGTCTCCTTTCCTTGTCTTTTCTTTCTTTTCTTTTGCCTCATTTCCTTTCCTTTTCTTTTCCTTTCCTTTCCTTTCGTCCACTCGCTTCTCGTTTCCTTTCCTTTCCTTTCCTTTCTGTCTTTGTTTCCTTTCCTTTCCTCTACCTCCTCTCCTTGTTTCCTTTCTTCTCCTCTTCTCTCCTTGTTTCCTTTCCTCTACCTCCTCTCCTTGTTTCCTTTCTTTCCTTCTATCTCCTCTCCTCTCCTCTCCTTGTCTCCTCTCCTTGTTTCCTGACAGACTGTCAAATCCCCCAAAAATCTCTCGGCCAAGAACATCACATTTGGTAAATGGTTGTGTGTGTGTGTGTGTTATTGGTGCTTTGAGGTGCAACAATGGCCATCAAAGTTCGGTTTACGACGGCGCAGATGGCCGGCGGCGAGAAAACCTCAATCAACGCTGCCCAAGCTTCATTTCCTGCCTGTCAGAAAGAGTAAATTGCAAGAATTATGTGGGGAGGGCACAGTTTCCTTCTGTGGACGGAGCGATTACAACCCGGGTATAAAATGAATCTTTGGAAGCAGAAGTTCTCAGAAGCTCTGCAGCACAGAAATGACCACAGAGACACGCTGAGAGCAGCTTTGTGGAATATTTGCTTGTAGTTTGGTGACAGACGGACTTCTGTCAGCCGGCCGGTTTGATTCATTTAAAAACTTACTGCAGATAAATGATGGTTAGGGTTCCAGTTTGGACGAGATCTTTTAAATTTCACCAAAAATGTTGAGAGTTGCTAGTTCTCTGCAGAAATACAGACCTGCTGTGATGAAACAAAAACATTTACTACCTGCAGCATGCAGAGAAGATCACAGCATGTCTGTTCTATGCAGAACTCAGTTTGTCTCGGCTTATATACCATAAAAACAAGTATTCAGTATTTGGCAGTTTAAATGAAGACATGCATGAACATGTGAGAGGAAGCAGAGATGATGACAACATGATTAACAGCTTGTTTGTTTATAAAAAGATGCACAGAGCATGCTGCGTTTGCATGATTTTTAAAGACACAGCAGAGTTAGACTGCGTTCACACTCCGGAACCTCACACTATTATTTTTTTTCTTGTTCAAAAACAGCCTTTAACCCTCCTGTTATGTTTGTTTTTTCAGGAACAGCAATATCCTGGGGCATGTTTAATTATACAAATGTCAGAAACTAAAAAATCCAAATGCACATGTTTATATTTCATTAATAACTACATTACTAACATCTCAATCAATATTTAGTGCAATGGTGTTCTTTACCTCTCAAAGATCAGGTTCAATGAGGATTGTTCACTTTTTAAAAAAAATGAATGTTAAAACTTTTTTTTAATGTACATTGGAAAGACCTACATGTAAAATACAATTAAGTGTTAAGTCAAGTTTGATACAAACAATGAAAACACGTTCTACTTCTCTCCTGTCAATCAAAGGTAGCCCCGCCCCAAATAAAAAAGTATATTTTTTTATCTTCTATTTTCTTCTAAATGGGGCCATTATTTACACTATTAACATCAAATTGTCTTAAAGAATTTTTTTTTACTAGCGATTGAGACCATAGTGTTGTCCTAAAAATTTCTTCTGAGATAATAAATCAAGTGACAAGTTTTCTCATTTTGTATTGAAATTAATGGACCCAAATGCTTCTGCAGCCGCCGTCAGTGCCCCCTGCTGGAGTCTTTGGTAGATTGCAGCTTCAGGCACTTCCTGGTTCGCCTCACTGCTCAGACCCGGAGGTTGCCGTCTGGGTTTTACATGATATTGATTTTTTCTAAATTCAATTATATATTTTTTTATGTTTTTCTTTTTATAAAAAAATATTGATTTTTAAACTTTTAAATGGGTCAATTTGACCTGCAACATAAGGAGGAGGGTTAAGGCTCCACAGAGCAGCTGTTAGTCCGTTACACACGTTTGAATAGAATAGAATCTTTAATGTCATTATACCAGCAGTACAACGACAATTCATGTGCAACTACTAAAAACAATCAGTACACGCAATCACAACACAATCACTTCCACATGACAATAAAACACAAACGGCATACTAAAAGTAAAAACTTAAAACATCAACAAGTTGAAGCTTCAGTTATCATCATGAGTGGATCTTTAGCAGAATGGACGTTTCTCAGAGATTTCACCTGTTTCCTGTGGCTGCAGGCTTCATGAAGCAGCCCAGTTGGATTTTACTCTTCAGATCTCACTGCTGCAGATTCCTGGTTGCATTTCGCAGCCGTGTCCCCTCAGCAGGAGGTGCAGAGGGAGCAGGAGGTCACATCGCTCCGATCCACACTGCGTTAGTCACAGACTGCTGCATGCAGCAACCTTTCCTTTCCTTTGTCTCCTCTCCTTCTTTCCTTTCCTTTCCTCTCCTCTTCTCACCTTGTTTTCTTTCCTTTCCTCTATCTCCTCGTTGTTTCCTTTCCTTTCCTCTGCCTCTTTTCCTTATGTTTCTTTTCTTCTGTCTCCTCCTCCTTTCCTTTCCTCTACTTCCTCTCCTTGTTTCCTTTCCTTTCCTCTGTCTCCTCACCTCTCCGCCCCTTGTTTCCTTTCCTCGTATCCTTTCCTTTCCTCTGACTCTTCTCCTTGTTCCCTTTCCTTTCCACTTTTCCTTGTCTCCTCTCGTCTCCTCGTCTCCTCGTCTCCTTTCCTCTCCTCTCTCTCCTCTAATCTCCTTCTCTCCTTTCCTCTCCTCTTCTCCTCTCCTCTCCTCTCTTCTCCTCTCCTCTAATCTCCTTGTCTCCTCTCCTCTCCTCTCCTCCTGTAGAGGTCATCTCTCTGGTCCGTGCTGTGTTAGTCACAGCTGGCTACATGCAGCGATGCAGTGATGATGATGTGCTGTAATGTGAGCATGACATGAAACTGCTCCATAACAAATTGCTGTTATTTATCGTGTGTTTGCATACATTTATCTATGTGTGTGTGTGTGTGTGTGTGTGTGTGGTGGCCTGCATGTGAACTATATAAGCATTAAGAGCAGAGTTGGAGTGGATGGCGAGGGAGCAGAGAGTCACGAGGAGCTCAGCGATATCCTCCATCCATCTCCAATCCCCCTCCGGCTGTCTCTCTGTGAGCCTGCAGCAGGAAACCATTGTTTGTTTTGACAGCCGCTGAAATCCATTTCCAGTATCTGTCATATGCCCCATGAATCCATTTGAACTCTCTATCTGCTGTGTTTCTGCCTCGCGGATTTGTCGGAGTGTGTGTGTGTGTGTGTGTGTGACAGGACGGAGAGACGGGCCGAGAGGTGTGAAGGGACACATCATGCATAAACACAGCGAGCCGGAGAGTCAGAGGTTCTCTCTGTCTTTATTCAAACATGAGGCGCCGCCGTCCTCCGGGACGCAGCCAGACCGACATTAGTTAGAGAACAAACCAACAGGAAGGAGATAGGAGACGAGAGGAGGAGACACACATAATGTCATCTCCCCCCGGACCACACTCACTCCTCCATCCTTTTCACCTCTCCTCTCCTTTCCTTTCCTTTTTCTTTGTCTCCTCTCCTACTTTCCCTTCATCTCCTCTTTTTATTCTTCTCTCCTCTTTTCCCTTTCCTTTAATTTCCTTTCCTTTCCTTTCCACCAATGAAAGCAGCATTGGGAGCAATTTGGGGTTCAGTATGTTGCTCAAGGATACTTCGACATGTAGGCTGCCGCGGTCGGGGATCGAACCACCGGCCATCCGATCACTGGACGAACGCTCTACCAACTGAGCCCCAGCCGCCACGCTTAAACATGCTGCTCTAGTTGTTTTGCTGAAACGACTGATGTGATGGGGTCGTTTTTTAGTACACAAACACAAAATGAGCATACATGTGTGTGTGTGTGTGTGTGTGTGTGTGTGTGTGTGTGTTGTGAACTCAGCCCCTATTCGAGTGGATTTACTTTCTGAATCTATTGAGGAGCTTGTCAGAGAGTCTGATGTGAATGTCATCATTTTACTGTCACCACACACACACACACACACACACACACAGACACGCGCTGGCTGCTGGTGAGTCAGTGGTGCTGCTGTTCTCTCCGTCCACTGACTCATAGATCATGTGAGTGCTTTGTTCCTTCGGTCAGCAGAGTGATGAGAGTTAAGTGGCTTCAGGAATCAATCAGCATCGATCTGCAGCCATAAGCACACGCGTGTCTGAATATACACACATCTCAGAGCTTAGTTTAGTTGATTAAATCATAAAACTTGATCTCTCTCTCCACACACACACACACACACACACACACACACACACAGTCCCTGCAGGATATGATCCACACTGCTGCACAAGATGCAAGAATAATAACTGGAAGATAATTACAAGTGTCCTGAATGTTGTAAACCCAGTTTTCTCCAAATATTGAACATATTGTCATGTTTCCAGCCTCTCTTGTCCTCTCCTCTCTGCTCTGTGTAAACAGTCTCTCCTGTCCTCTCCTCTCTGCTCTGTGTAAACAGCCTCTCCTGTCCTCTCCTCTCTGCTCTGTGTAAACAGCCTCTCCCGTCCTCTCCTCTCTGCTCTGTGTAAACAGCCTCTCCTGTCCTCTCCTCTCAGCTCTGTGTAAACAGATTCTCAGTGAATATTTGTCACGTGACCGTTGGTCTCAGCAGAATCAATCATGTCTTCAGTGTCTCTGAGGAGCAGAATTTAATGTTTTTAACAGGATCTGGTTAGTGCAAACACTTTATTTTCAATGACACATGGAGAATAAAGAGATTCTGACACAGAAATCAACATTTTAATACAAGTTATGGTCGCTTTATATAAAGGAAACTGACGATAATGCCTTATAAATTTCACATGATCATTAATATCAATGTGGCACTAATGATTTCTACTCGCACTGTGTGAGAACAACAACACACAACGTTATTTTTGACTTGTTTTGGGTCATCAACGAACGCATCAAATCCTGTCTGACCCTCTTAGGACATCAACGTAAAAGGTAACGTTCAAGAGGGCCACGGCCTCGCTCCGTGTCCCACCGTCAGCGTGTGCGCCGAACTAAATCCAATCAACCTGTCCAGGCAGTAGGGTCATATATATATATATATATATATATATATATATATATATAACACCTTTCTTATCTATATCCATGGGTAGGGGGGCCATTCGTCCGGCTTTAGGCAGGACAGTCCGGCTTTTAAATGCCCTGTCCGGCTGCAGGTGTTGATTAGCCGCAAAGCGCTCAAGCAAAGTTGCTACCACCAAGCTGTCAATCAAGCTCTCAGCGACTGAAAGTCTGAAAATGTCAAAGCGAAAGAGCTCCTTTAACCCGTAATGGGCAAGAGAAGTGTAAGTGTACAAGTGTACAAAAGAGATTTTGATTTTTCATTGTATTAAAAAACACAATCATCCCGTTCTTAAAGCCATTTGATAGTTTCAGTATTTATATTCACTTAAGTAAACGGTTTCAATAAAACTCCTTGTGACATGTCAAATTTGGCTTTGGCTTTGAAAATATCAGGATATATATCGTATATCGATATTCAGCCTAAATATATCGGAATATGACTTTTGGTCCATATCGCCCAGCCCTAGTTGGTGCTTTGGTCGATTCTTGCTGATGTGAGCGTAAAGGATGTGAATGAAACGTGTGATAATAAAGAGAATAAAGGAAGATGTGTGAGAGGTGTTGGTGTGTTGTTGCCCTCTCTCCTCCTCCTGTGTGATCTCTCTCTCTCTCTCTCTCTCTTCTTCAGCCTCTCATTTGGCTGCTGACTCCATCATCTGTCACCTCTCCGTGTCCCCGCTCCTTTATCTCCGCTCTCCGCCGGCCACGAGTCGCAACCGGAGACCAGCCGAGGTGACGACGTGTCAGCTCTGATCCCTCGCTGTCACATCGGCCTGATCTCTATCGAGGGCGTTCGTTAGCATGCAGCCTGTGATCCCCCCCCCCCCCCCCCTCCCTCCTGGTTCCTGCACCCGGTGTGCCTCGACTATAGGTGACTGGGATAGGAATGAGATGTAAATTAACTGTAAAATATCTTACAAAAATAACAGTAAAATAACTGAAAAATAAATTTAAAAAATCACTGAAAAATAACAGTAAAAAACATCAGTAAAATAATTATAGAATAACTGAAAAATAACTAAAATAAATGAAAAATAACTGCAAACTAATTGTAAAATAGCTGTAAAATAACTGAAAAATAACTGAAAAGTAACTGAGAAATATAAGTAAAATAACTATAAAGTAACGAAAAATAACAGAAAAGTATCAGTAAAATAACTCTAAAATAACTGAAAAATAACTAAAATAAATGAAAAATAACTGCAAACTAATTGTAAAATAACTGTAAAATAACTGAAAAGTAACAGAAATATAAGTAAAATAACAGTAAAATAACTAAACTAAAATAACTAAATAACTCTTAAATAGCTGTAAAATAACTGTATAATAATTGTAAGATAACTGAAACATAACTGAAAAAAATAATTGTAAAATAGCAGTAAACTCACTATAAAATAACTGAAAAATATCAGTAAAATAACTGTAAAATAACTTAAATAACTGTAAAATAACTGAAACATAACAGTAAAATAACTGAAACATAACTGTAAAATAACTTAAATAACTGAAAAATAACTGAAACATAACAGTAAAATAACTGAAAAATAACTGAAACATAACTGTAAAATAACTTAAATAACTGTAAAATAACTGACGACGTGTCATCTCTGATCCCTCGCTGTCACATCAGCCTGTGATCCCCTTCGTGGGGGGGGGTCTTCGTTAGCATGCAGCCTGTGATCCCCCCCCCCTCCTCCCCCTCCTGGTTCCCGTGGCGCCCGGCGAGCCTCAGCTTTGAGTGACTCGGATGGGAATGAGATGTCAGTGTGCGTGTGAGGGGAGCAACACCTGCCAGCATCAATCACAAGACTGCAGCCCTGAGAGCAGCACACACACACACACACACACACACACACACACACACACACACAGACACTTGTGTCCTGACATGAAAACAACCATCACATCAGCTCTCTCTGGATATTTGGAGCTCGTCCACAGAGACATTTACACACAGAATATAGCACAAAACAAACATACAGATTCAACTGGAACTACCATTACATGCCTACATACACACACACACACACACGCGCGCAGTAAATAGCAGCCTTTTAGCGGCGGGCCGTGCTGGGCTCTGACAGCGAGTGTTCTCTATAAATGTTTTATTCACAGTTTGGTCACCTTGAAAGAGACAGCTGAAAACAAACAAACACTTTAGGGAGCGGGTCGAGAGCCGGGAATGGTTTTCAGTAACCACAGGGTTTACATGGAGCCGCCAGTACACACACATCTGTCAGTACACACACATCTGTCAGAACACACACAGGCAGGTCAGGGCTAATTACTGCCACCACAGCTCATTTTACTGCCCCAGAAATCATCCCAGAAATCACTGCTATAAACACTTTTATTGTCTTTTAAAAAGGTTTTATTAAACCACTGATAGTGATAATGTAATTGAATGTTGTCCACCTTAAACAAAGAGGATGTTTACTTTAAAACAAATAAAATAAGAAAAATACACGTTTATCGTGGAACGAAACTGTGAAAACAGGAATTATTGTCAGTTTGAACTTTTCCGACGGTCCTTTAAACAGATCATCAGTTACGTTTCTGGTCGAAAAAAAAAGAGCAAAACGAAGCAAATGAAGGAAGGAAAATACACAAGTAGATTTTTTTTTTATAAATGTAGAAATAAATTGCAAAAATATATAAATGAATGCAAACCATAAATGGAAATTCTATGTTTTTTTCATTTATTTTATTATTTATTTATTTATTTATACAGAGGTCATTTTTCATCCTACATATCTACATATATATATATATGTAGAGAGAGAGAGAGAGAGAGAGAGAGGCTGTTTACACAGAGTGGAGAGGAGAGGACAGGAGAGGCTAGAAACTTGACAACTGTTTTATTGACTTTATTTTCTGATTTCTGTCAGTCTAACTGTGTTATTCTGCAAAAAGACATGTTTGAGTTGTTCTGATTGATTCCATAGAGCTGCAGGACTTGTAGCTTTATGGAGATTTTATATGTTGCAGTTACACATCCAGCACACAGTTTGATGGACGGGTCTGATGGTCTGACTGAATCCTGTAAATACAGTCCAACTAATGGAGACAGAATGAGAAACGCTGACCCCCCCTCTGTTGTTCCACTTCCCGTTTGTCGTCTTTTTTGCTCTCCCCACTCGACGTGACTCCTCCGACCTCTTCTTCTACTTCACACTGCTGAGAGGCACGAGGGTTGAAGTAGCTGTGCGTGTCTGTGTGTGTGTTTTTGTGTGTGTGTTTCTGTGTCTGTGTGTATGTGAGTGTGATATGCAGATGTTCGTCATATGCAGGTGTCTGCAGTGTGTTTCTGGTCAGGGCTGTCTGGTTACATTAACGTCTTTAAATCTTTCCTTCAGTGAAATACAGTGTAAAAACTGTATAATAACTGTAAAATAACTTTAAAAAACTGTAAAATAACTATAAAATAACTTCAAAGTAACTGTAAAATGGCTGAAAACTAACTGTAAAATAAATGAAAAATAACTGTAAAATGTGTGTGTGTGTGTGTGTGTGTGTGTGTGTGTGTGTGTGTGTGTGTGTGTGTTTGACCTGGCCTACATGTGATGAGTCTCTCCGTGTTAACATAATATTTACTGTTAATGAGGCCGGCTGCAGAGAAAAGAGCATAAAGATTTAATTTGTGTCGTCTCGGATAAATCAGTGTAATCTCTGCAGCTTTACGTCTCCACCGCTCCTGTTTAATGCTGCTTATTATTTTATGGATCATGAATATAAAGATTGATGCAAGTGTGAGAACACTTCAATAAAAAGTAGTTTAAAGACTTGGAACTGATTTAACCTCCAGACGTCCCTGAATGCACCATCTGCTGCTCATACTTAACATATAGAAACAAATATTTCAACAGCTGCTTAGTTTTCTGCTCCGCAAAACTGTGCTGACTGCAGAGTTCTCTCCTGGTTCGTTTTTTCAAAAGTTTCAACTAATTGCCCAATTGCACAGCCTTAAGAGCTGCAAATCACCAATGCTGGGTCTTGTTGGTTTTCTGAGAATCTACTGCACCTACTGGTACCTTGTTTGCCATGTAGCAATAAAAAATATACTAAAAACCTGGATTAAACTGGTTAGTCTCATTGGACTGCTATTATATTGAACACTACTGTATGTATAGAGAGAGTCCATCACTTAGGCTCCCATAATTTAGACTTCTGTACAGGCACACTTGCTATATTTTCGAATGTTAAATCCCTCATTAATACTTATTTACACTTAATATAGAAAGGCAATATTGAGGCGTTAACCATTTGTAGTTTTGGTCTATTTCGTTGTTTTGACTCCTTTTCATTCTGACTGTCCAGATTTTTACTAATCTATTTCCTATAGTTTAATAAACTACCCTCTGGAAGGGTTATCGGGACAGGTACGGCGGATACAACTCCAGTCACTTTTATGATTTTTATTCTCAACATACACAATAAGCATCCACACACTGGGTAGCTGTTACACTATGATAGCCTACCGTTAGTACGCTTATTAGTGGCGACGTTAATTAGAAAAGTAAACAGTGACGTTGATTAGGTTGTAAACCTGTAATGCAAACATAAACACAAAACCCAGAATTAATGAATGAAATTATACACTCATTCATATGATATTTGAACATTAACCATGCTAGTCTGCAGCTACTCACCGGCAAGGCGTACCAGTCCTGACTAGTAAGTAAATGAAACCAAAACCAAAAAGTGGGACACCTGCTGGAAAGTTCTACACTGACTGTATCAACCTGGTCTCACAGAAATCCGTGAAATAGCCACGGAATCACTCAAATTTCCGTGAAACTGACACGGATTTCGCTACAATGCAAGTTAATGACAGTCATATCCCGTGGCTATTGGTTTGTTCCAAGTCACGTGACTTTCAAGGTCCCAGCGGTCAGAACAAAAAACATGGCGGACAGTTCTCTCATTTTTAGTGAAAAATCAATATTTTGACTTAGTTTCTGCATAAAAATGGATTTTGATCACATTTCTAGCGAGAAATATATGTTTTATTTTCTAAATCTTCACTCAGTGAATGTACATAATCACTTTGTGGTGAAGATCTCGTCAGAAAAATATGACTGTCATTAACTTGCATTGTAGTGAAATCCGTGTCAGTTTCACGGAAATTTGAGCGATTCCATGGCTATTCCACGGATTTTGAGTTAAGCGAAATCCGTGGCTATTTCACGGATTTCTGTGAGATCATGTTGGACTGTATATAAACTTAAGAACCATGTCATGGTTTTTATAATCATTTATGTGTGTTTTTTTGTGATAAAAATGTTGATCCAGTGAGTCAAAGTGAAAGAATCATGATCAGGTCATACAGGTGATGTTGTGGGTTTAGAAGGGTTACGGTTGAGGACCTGAATGTTTCCACCCTGAGCTTTGTGATATAAAGAGAGAGAGTCACGAGTGCAGTGAAAAGCTGTGATTACTCGTCTCTCTGTGTGTGGGAACGTCCTTTAGTGTTTCCGTTCTGTGTCTCGTGTTTTGACAAACTGCTTCCACCTATAGAGCTGGGACACACACACACACACACACACACACCTCATCATTTAGCTGCTCCGCTTTGTTCACACACGCAGCAATTAACACCCGGCTGACGGGCGAGTTAATGATGCAGCACCGCTCCTTTTGTGCCGTTCTGAGGTAAATAAGGTGGCGGGGAGGAAGAGTCAGACAGCTTGAGTCAAAGTGTCACCTGCAACAGTCTGCCTGCAGGCTCTATTATCAGAGGTGACGAGTTAAGCCTCCTGTGAGGACGTCAGCCCGGCTGCAGCCTGCAGCAGCAAGAATTAAAACAGAGCAGAAACTGGAGGACAGACTGTTTGTCTGCACATTAAAGCATCTTTATGTGATAATAACTTGTTTCGGATCATGCGAGGGGGGATCTGACAGCTCGGAGCAGAGTTCACATCCTCACTTCATCGTGTGGTAAAAACAACCAAACAGAGGAAATGAGAGTTCCAGTTAAATGGTAATAAAGTAAACATGTTGTGTTTACTTTTTAATATTTAACACATAAACCGTCTTTCTCTGAGCTTCATTGAAGAGCTGCAAGTGTCACATCCATCACGCTTTAATTAGATGTTGTAGGAAAACAGACAATCAGAGAATGTTTTGTTCCATGTGATAATATTTCCACATTATGTTGATAACAAGTGCAGATTCACAACAGCTGCAGCCATGAGCATGAATTCACACAGACAATCTCACAAACACTGTGACCCCCGCTGCAGATTTCAGCCTCCTGACCTCATAAATCTGCTACTTTTTTCTCTTGGATTTGCCACTTTTAATCTCATAAATCTGCCACTTTTAATCTCATAAATCTGCTACTTTTTTCTCTTGGATTTGCCACTTTTGAACTCATAAGTCTGCACCTTTTTTCTTGTAGATGTGCCACTTTTATTCTCATAAATGTGACTTTTTTTCTCATAGATTTGCCACTTTTAATCTCATAAATCTGCAACTTTTTTCTCGTGAATTTGCCACTTTTAATCTCATAAATCTGATACTTTTTTCTCTTGGATTTGCCACTTTTGAACTCATAAATCTGCACCTTTTTTCTCTTGGATTTGCCACTTTTAATCTCATAAATCTGCTACTTTTTTCTCTTGGATTTGCCACTTTTAATCTCATAAATCTGCTGCTTTTTCCTTGGAGATTTGCCACTTTTAATCTCATGAATGTGACTTTATTCTTGTAGATTTGCCACTTTTAATCTCATTATTCTGTACAATTTTTTCTCGTAGATTTGCCACTTTTAATCTCATAAATCTGCTACTTTTTTCTCTTGGATTTGCCACTTTTGATCTCATAAATCTGATGCTTTTTCCTTGGAGATTTGCCACTTTTAATCTCATAAATCTGCTGCTTTTTCCTTGGAGATTTGCCACTTTTAATCTCATTAATCTGCACAATTTTTTTCTCGTAGATTTGCCACTTTTAATCTCATAAATCTGCTACTTTATTCTTCTAGATTTGCTACTTTTAATCTCATAAAACTGGGGTGAAAACCGTGAAAGACAGCAGACCGACTGACTGACAGAGCTGCAGAGCTTTTTCTCGTAGCAAAAACTTTTCTGCACTGGGTTCAATGAGGCAACACTGACCGTCGAACCATGAAAAAACAAACAAAACACTTCTCTGGACCATTAGGTCCATCAGACCGATGGGATGGAACCACCTTGAATCTGGTTGTGGTTGATGAAAGTTTGCAAAGTTTAGAATTTTAAAAAACAACGGTTTTAGCAAAGCTGCACTCAAAACATCAAGAATAAACTGTATGTAGTTATGAATCTGACTCCTAGTACCATCAAAGAACTCATTCATCTGAAAACACAGATCAACAGATTCTCAAAATGATGCACAAAAATCTGAAACACGTTGAGGCTGCATGGTCATGTGACATGACCTCACCAGATCACCAGAGATTTATTGTACCTGACAATTTAAGATTTTAGTAAATATTCAACCTTTTACCACTGCATTAAAGCTCATAGACCTCTGTTGTACCTGTTAGAAGAAGTTGTACCTACTGGTCGCCGTGTTGATTTATATTTCATGCGTGAGAAAGTTTTCATAAAAGAAGCATATCTGACAGTGAAAAAAACCAAAACACAGCTTCTGTTTCAGGTGGATTTCAGGCCTCAATGCAGCAGCAGTCTAGCCTGGCTAACACCAGACTAATCTCAAATGAGATTAGGTCTGGAAACCAGCCGTTCATTTCTCCGTAGAGGAGGTGTGGTTTACGATCCTCCGGAGTCGTTTATTGGGCGCTTAGAATGTCTATCAAAAGCGTCTGTAGGTAGCTCTTAGCCAATCAGATCAGTTATACCAGATGACGTAGTAGAGATACAGAAATGGATGTTTGTTGTGTGTGTGTCTGTGAGAGAGTGTTGCTTGCTGCGTTGCTTCTCCAGTTCTCGCTTTCTGCAAGATTATTTATTTTCACGCTTTATTCCCCCTCATGTCATTCAGCCACACACATCCACTGATTTTATGGGCAATAAACAAGCTGCTGCGGGTCTCTTGGGGCTCCGCTGTCCCCCGGCTCGTAGCTAGATAGCGCCGGCTAATAGCCCCGCTACCGGTGATCTCGCTACGAGCCGGGGGACAGCGGAGCCGCCGAGAGACCTTTCGCCTTTCAACTTTCGCTCTAAACTATTTAAAACACCATCTACAGCTAAAGAGAGTTTGCGTCTGCAGCAGCCATGTTGGATCCGTAAGAAAACTACAAGCTTCCAAGTGCCGAGTAGTACGCGTCATCGTCTTGCCGTCCCTCCCCGCTCTGTGATTGGATCCCTAAAACAGGGCTAAGAAACGGCCCTGGTTGCCAGAATGGATGGAGGTTCGAAATTAAATTCAAGCGCGCAAGGCAGTATGGGTATACCCAGGCTAGCAGCAGTCAGTGTTGTACTTTGATGCAGGTGTTTAGTTGGAAACTGTAAATATCACATGCAGCTGTGACTGTGAGCTCACACCCATTGACAGACAGACAGAGACACAGAGACACACACACACACACACGCACGCACGCACGCACGCGCCATGTCCTTGAACGCTGAGACAGAAATAGACGGTCACATCAGACAGCAGCAGCCTGGAGGTAGGAAACGGGAAAGTCGACTGAGTTTAAACTTCCTGCAGCCTGAACCTGCAGACGAGCACCGGCTCACCTGCACCGCCGCCACAGACACAAGACAGAAATAAGCTGATCTGCAACCGCACGACTAGCCCCTGGGTCTGAAAAACTGGATCAAATTCACACAAGACACACACACTCACACGCAAACAGACAGACAGACACACACACATACACAACTCTACGAATTCTGGCTCATAATCTGAATTTTTCCCTCTGAAATCCACATCAGTGTGAACAATCCCAAGTTTTAGACAAACTGGGGGCTCACTGGGTTTTCAGCAGGTTGTGGTCATTTGGGTTGTTTTGTGATTGTGAAGCTTGTTGAATCACAGTTTGATTTTATGGTTATCTAAACATTTAAATATTAATATAATATATACATGAGTTTAGGGTGTTGAGAGAAATGTTCTGCTGTTCTGTCTCTGTTTGTGTTTCTGATGTGTTGTGCAATGCAGAGGTCAGAGGTCAGCTGTTAATTGGTTCCTGGGGACTTGGTCCCCGTCTCTAACGGAGAGCTTTCTGCAGCTTGACCTCGTAAAGTGGAGAAGTGAAAGTGGGTCGAAGTATTACCTCGGGATCAAACCCACGGCTCCCTGAGGAGGCTGCAGACCAGGCCGAGGGTACGTGGTATAAAAAGCTACACTTTGTTTATACTGCACAGACAGTTTCAACTTCATTAGCAGGAAATGTGTCTGGGTGACTGCAGCTCTAAATCATCAGTATAAACCCAATTTAAAGAGATTTGTCTGTAATTTAATGTGAATAAAAAGACCACAATGATGCAGAAATAACTACAACATGATGTTGATGTGGCAATGTGAATTGATGCTTTGTCAGGTCTGTCTGCAAGAACACAAGAACACTGCTGTTAAAATGACTTTTTTCTGAATTAAATCTGGTTGGATCAAAGTTATAAATCATTGCATATCAATTACTAGGGAGTTTTTTATGGCTTGCTGAGGAGTTTAAGGAGTTTTTAAGAGTCTGAAACACAAAAAAATTTAACTGCAAATTTAACTTATTTTTTTGTTTGTTTTTTTTTGTTTTTATTGTATTCATGCATATTTTATTTGGTGTGGGCAGTACATTTTACATTTTATTTTATTTATTTTTATCCCATTTTTAATTTATTTTATCTTATTGCATCTTACTGTTCTATTGTTTACTACATCTCTTTGTATTGTGTTATGTATTTATTGTTTGTGCAGCACCTTGGAAACCTTGGGTTTGCTATAATTGTGCTATATAAGTAAAGTGGATTGGATTGGATTGCAACGTTTATATAATTTATGGTATAAATAGATTAAGAGATGCTTACATGTTATTTGGCCATTTTTTTAAAATTGTGCATTAGTAAGAATAAAGACAAAATAAAGTGATTTAGTTCTGATAAAAAGCATGCAGATATAACTACAGCATGATGCTGATTCGTAAAAAGTCTGAATTGATGCTTTGTCAGGTCTGTCTGCAAGAACACAAGAACACTGCTGTTAAAACGACGGTTTTCTGAATGGAGTCTGGTGCAGCAGAGCTGAGCTGTGCATGTGACCTCTTCTGGTCTTAAGTCAAACCTTTAGGTTGATTGCATCTTGCACTAGATTAATTTCATGTTTATTTTTTCCATTTAAACTGTGTTTGATGTTGACATAAGAAACCGAGGCGCCACCTGCTGCGTCATGATTTCTGCTGATTACTCTGTAAAATCATCTTTCTGTTGCTGTTTACTGGAGAAAAGACGTTTTCCTGCCTGACTGAAACAAACACGTAAAGATGTGATTGCACCTGTTAAACTCTGTAATTAGCAGATATAATTAGCTGTGACAGATGAGTGAGCGCGCCCTGCGAGCTGACAGACTTGTTGTTGTGTTTGTGTTGACAGAGCGGCGTCCACGCGCTCGCCGTGGCTCCCAGCATGCTCTCTGATTGTGGCCTGTCAGCTCTGCTCGTGTCTCTCTCTCTCGCTGAGCTGTCACAGCCACTAATGTCTCTCTCTCTGACAGCGCCGCCCCTCTTCTTATTCACTCCCCGACTCACATTCACATTCAATGAGCCTCCTCCTCATCAGCCCCACAATCAATGGAAGCAGTCAGTCTTGACAAATTCATTTGTTGGTAAACGGCGTGCAGCCTCGGGGCCCAGACTCTTCGATGAGCAGATTATCGGCCTCGCTCTGCTTCTCCTCGTCAGCCGGGACTCCTGCATCACTCTGCTGGGGGACCGCCGTGTCCCTTTCCGGAGTTTGTGACATTCACAAAATTTAGCAGCACAAACGCATCAGATAAATATTCAGCGGCTGCAGGAGTTGCGTCTCGGGACGGCAGATGATGATGAAGCGGCTGCTGGTTGACCTGACGTGGTGATCAATCATCAAACCAGATGCATGTAAGAAGCGAGCACTCAAGACAAGTGGCTTATAAAGAACGAGTTGTTGGACATTTAGCATTTCCTCCCTGCTCCCTGAGGCTTTGCACGGTTAGTTCTTGGGATTTCAAGTGAGTTGGAAAGGTTGCAGGGTGTTGACTTGATCAGACGTGCAACCAAAGTCGAGGTACGGTATTTAGCTCGGGTTAGGAGCTTCAGAGTGGAAATCGTAAAAACACTCCTCGTTGTGTTTCTGCCTAAAGGGTTAAAAACACAAAAGTGACCCCCTCCCTCTGGAACTCTCTTCCCAAAACCATCAGAGACTGCTCAGATCCATCCACTTTCAAAAAACTCCTCAAAACACCTGTTCAGAACTGAAAAAAACACGATTTGCGTGCGATGAGTCTTTTGAGAATTTTCTCCGCTCGCTCGCAAGTTTCTTTTTTTAGTGGGCGGTTTTTGTCAGGAAGGGGGCGGTCCTGGGGGGACATGCCAATCACCATTGTACCGAATATAATTGGTTGAGCGACTTCGTCCATTAGACAGCAAGGTACGGCAGCACCACTGGGACAAACAGGACAAACCACACAGCCCTGAATGCCTGAATAACACGGATTGTGATTTGGTGCTTTATGAATCACATTTTATGACTTGAATGTTTGTGTCACACAGAGCGAAGTGCTTCAATATCGTCTGAAGGCTGTCTTTTGTTTCCTTCATCGTTGACTTTAATCTGATAAAACGCTCTCATTCATAATTTTTTGTAACTTGGATCCTGTTGCACACATAGACTGTATATTTCTTTATTTTGGTAAAACTGTTTTGTTCATATTCTAGATGTAAGTATTTGTCCCTGGAAATTATAAACGTAATTCATTAAATTATGAAAAAAAAATACCTTCAATACATGCTTTAGCATTCATACAGGAAAGATATAAGCTATTGCCCACAGTAACTGATATGTTTTTGTAACTTGGATCCTGTATTCATAGTGTTTAATTTGGTATTTGTCCGTATTGAATACATGGAGATATTGACAGAAATATTATTTCAACAAGCATAGGCTTTTCATCTTTTTTTCAGCATTTAAATTTTGGGATATTTTTGTCGGTATGTGAGTAATATAAAAGCCTGGTTAATGTTCATATTCCTTGTAAAACTGTAAAACTGCACTCATTCAGTAATCTCTGATTAATCTGATCTTTTTATTCTTGATCTGTGTGACGTTTTGCAAATATTAAAGTCACCTGCAGGTGATCCATCCGGAAATTATGAGATTGTGGAGTTTCTGCTGTGTATTAACTAGTTTTAATCGCTACATCAGTTCTTCCTTACTTTAACTGTGCAGTGAAGCACACAGAGGGACAGAAACCTGCACAAACCACAGGCATGAATCATTCTGTTTCAGTCTGTCCTGGTCGTTCTTCAAAGCCTTTAATACAACGTTTCTACATATTATCAGCAGGAAGATGAGTTTTATTGTCCGTTCTGTCACACGTCTGCAGATTAGCTGCTGAATCCTGCAGATTAGATCGGAAACGCTGAGAGAGGTCAGAAATAATGGAGCTCAAACTGTCATCTGAGAGACAGGTGTTAATCCTGTCAGCTCACACTCATTAGCAGGAGAAACTACTGCTGTAGAAACTTCAGAAGTTTTCTCGTCTGTGAGCGATTTGAGACGTTAGTGACGCACTGTCAGAGCTTCAGGTGGTTATTACTGTCAGCTGCATTTAGCCTCTGTTTCTCTCCTTATTGCTGCTTTTATACCTGTTTTCAAACACCAAATATAGCAGATAAGAGTTACTCTGTGTCCTTGTGTAAATATATATAAAATCTATATGAATCTATAAGTCCTTCAGCTCTATGGAATCAGAACAATCAGAACAACTCAAACATGTCTTTGTGCAGAATAACACAGTTAGAATGACAGAAATCTGAAAATAAGGTCAATATCTCTGATAAATTTATAAAAAAAATTAATAAAATGTGTATGAAGTGCCCACTGAATGTTGTAAAAAAAAACAGTTTTCTCCAGATATTGAAGTATTGTCATGTTTATATAAATAGATAAAGTTACCAAAAAAGAAACAAAATTTCCCAAAAAATACATAAAATGACAATAAAGAAACACACAATTATCAAATAACAACATACAATGAGCAAATCAGTTTTCTCCACATATTGTACATATTGAAGTGTTGTCATGTTTGCAGCCTCTCCTGTCCTCTCCTCTCTGCTCTGTGTAAACACCCTATCCTGTCCTCTCCTCTCTGCTCTGTGTAAACAGCCTCTCCTGTCCTCTCCTCTCTGCTCTGTGTAAACAGCCTCTCCTGTCCTCTCCTCTCTGGTCTGTGTAAACAGCCTCACCTGTCCTCTCCTCTCTGCTCTGTGTAAACAGCTTCTCCTGTCCTCTCCTCTCTGCTCTGTGTAAACAGCCTCTCCTGTCCTCTCCTCTCTGCTCTGTGTAAACAGCCTCTTCTGTCCTCTCCTCTCTGCTCTGTGTAAACAGCCTCTCCTGTCCTCTCCTCTCTGCTCTGTGTAAACAGCCTCTTCTGTCCTCTCCTCTCTGCTCTGTGTAAACAGCTTCTCCTGTCCTCTCCTCTCTGCTCTGTGTAAACAGCCTCTCCTCTCCTGTCCTCTCCTCTCTGCTCTGTGTAAACAGCCTCTCCTGACCTCTCCGCTCTGTGTAAACAACCTCTCCTGTCCTGTCCTCTCCTCTCTGCTCTGTGTAAACAGCCTCTCCTGTCCTCTCCTCTCTGCACACACACACATACACACGTTCCTGTGTTGGTGTTTTATCGGTTCAGATGGTGGCAGCCAAGTGGCCGTGATGTCACAGTGATGTGCGGGTGTGTTCGGCTGCCACGGAGGCTCACATCTCTGACTGGGCTCCCATTCAACACACACACACACACACACACACACACACACACACACACACACACACACCACACACACACAGACATAAATGTCACAGTTTCTCCTTGTTTCTCCTTCTGTGTCTGCAGCAGCTCAGCAGCTGAGGGAGAAAAGTGTTCCTGACCTTCTTACCTTCCTTCACACCGTGTGAGGTCGACCAGCTGCCACACACACACACACACACACACACACACACACACGGTGAAAGGTGAGCAGACTGGATTTAGATTCTTCAACATGTTTTTACTCTCATTCTAAATGTTTCTTCTCTCCTGAACACCAGGAGACTCTTTTTACATTCTCCTCTGTGTCCTCGTCTATAACTGCAACATATAAAATCTCTATAAATCTCTTAAGTCCAGCAGCTCTGTGGAATCAGCACAATCAGAACAACTCAAACATGTCTTTGTGCAGAATAACACAGTTAGAATGACAGAAATCAGAAAAAGTGGAATTTCTCACAGAAGACTTTTTTAAGAATTGTAATAAATATGATTTATATAAAAACACTTTTCTTTGCCCACAAGTGTGACAAAAAGTTCTCTCTACATATTATACTAAGACGGTATATTAGGGTCATTATAGGTAAAATTTAAAATAAAAAAGAAGCTGGGGCAATATTCTTAGAATAATTCAAAAATCAAATCAAAATGACTTTATTTATCCCCGAGGGTAAATTCAGTTAGTCTGGTAGAATCTCTGTTAGAATGAGACAGCCTGATGGCTGTAGGAGAGAAGGATCTTTTGAATCTCTCCGTCCTGCAACAGAGAGAGAGGAGCCGTCCACTGCTGTTTTTTTGGTCCATAAAGGTTTTGTGTAGTGGATGATCTGGGTATTTCAGGATGGCCTGGAACATGTTGACAGGTCATCTCTCCACCACCTCCTCCAGTGTGTCCAACCTGGCTCCAACCACAGAACCAGCTCTTTAGACCAGTCTGTCCAACCGCCTTCATCTCTGTGTGTGATGCTGCCTCCCCAGCAGACTGCAGCATAAAACAACACACTACCACCATAGACTGATAAAACATCTGCAGCATCTTACTACACATGTCCAGAGATCTGAGCTTCCTTATTGCCCCTTTTTGTAGAGAGCGTCTGTGTTTAGAGACCAGTCCAACTTATTATCCAGATAAACACCTAGATACTTAGAACTTGGCACCACCTCCATGTCCACCCCACAGGTTTTCACTGGCTGAAGGGGTGAGGCCGCTGTATTGAATCTGTTGAAGAACTGGTTGAGTCTTTCTACATAACCCACCACTGGCTGTCTTTTCTTATTGTTGTAACCAGAGATGGTGCTGATTCCTCTCCACGTGTCACGGATGTTGCTGTTCTGTAGATTTCTCTCCAGTTTCTTCTTGTATTCCACTTTTGTTTGTTTGAATGGTTTGGCACCATCTCTAAAAGCTGCCTTCTTCTCGTTGAGGATTGCCTTTAAATCACTAGTAACCCAAGGTTTGTTATTGTGGAAACAGCGTACAGTCCTAGTGGGTATGGCTGTGTCTCTACAGAAGTTGATGTAATCAGTAAAGCAGTCAACCTGTCTGTCAATGTCCAAACTGGTATCGATACTTTTGAAAATGAGTATTGTATCCGGATACAACGTTTTAGTATCGATACTTTTTTGAGTATCGATACTTTTGACAACCCTAGGCTGATCTTATGCGGGTGAAGCCAGGTAGATCCACATTGGAGTCTGAGATGTTTTGATCATAGACTGTATATAAATAATGGACGTAGTCACCGTGACGTCACCCATTGGTTTGTGACCCGTTGGAAGCCTCGAGTTCAGCGTTACACTCATCGCCATCTTGCGTCGCCATCTTGTTTCCGATACGCGGAGCAGACCATAATTGGACTGTGGAGGAGGAGAGGGATCTGACGACACTGACTACAGCCTCTCTACACCGGCAACCCGACTGAGAGAAGCCGCTGCTAATTCATGTTAGCATTAATTGGAGCATTAACTGGGATGTTAGTTTTGGCTAGCAAAAAAACAAAAACAAAATGTATCTTTCTTACCTCAGAAAACTGAGCAGCGACTCCTTGGAGTGTCTGTTAGTCCAACCAAACGCTGAACAAGACATTTTACTGAACAAAACATTCAAATAAACTGTCATTAAGTGAAAATACAGTGTGAAAGGGTCAAAGTTATGAGACCAAACCGCTAATCGTCCTCTTTTCTATCTATATAACGTTACATATAACTTTATTGACACGTTGCCGTGGATACGCATTGCTCTGCTTCTCTCCTGCTCGCCTCATCAGTGACCTGTCAATCAAAGGTAGCCCCGCCCAAAATCATACGATTCTTTATCTTCAATTTTCTTCTAAATGAGGCCATTATTAGAACTATTGACATCAAATTGTCTTGAAGAAGATTTTTTACTAGCGATTGAGACCATAATGTTGGCCCTGAAAATTTTTTCTGAGGTAATAAATCAAGTGAGAAGTTTTTAAATTTAGCACTGAAATGAATGGGCAGATTTCTTTTGCAGCCAAATTTAGCACCCCCTACTGGAATTTTCGGTGAATTTCAGGCTTTAAGCACTTCCTGGTGGCTTCCATGCTCAGGCACGGAGATTGCCGCCTGGACTACACTCACGGTATTCAGTCTTCACCAGTATCTCCAGCTCATCAGTCTTGTTGGGCAGAGAGTTGACATTCCCCATGATGACTGATCGCAGAAAAGGCTTATATCTCCGTTTCTGAGCCTTAACTTTTGCACCAGCAAGGCAAACAAGAAAACACCTTTTCAACTCAGCTGGAATAGGGTGATTTTGTCCTCCTGACTTGCTCCGTTTCAATGAAAGAAGCTCCTCTCTTGAATAAATTCTTCTCTCCACAGAAGTATCCATTAAAAATATTATAAAAAATACATAAAAACTTAACAAATTTGTGCAAAAACAGAGAGCTACCAAACTTTTGCTGCTCCTCCATGAAGTGCATTCTGAAAAATGACTCGAAAAAAAACCTCACAAATTTGCCAGCAAGTAATTATTTAAAATGTAATAAAAAAACATTTAATTAAAAAAAAAAAATTCAGACTTTTACTTATTATTAATTAATAATTCTGCATAATAATTTAGATTAACTCATTATTAAGATCTAAAATAATACAGCAAGTTATTTAATTTATTTTCCTTATTGTACAGATGTGCAAGTCATTCACAAATTATGTCACAATTCATTTATTTTGTCTTTTAATTTTTATGCTTTAAATCAAAGATAACTTTAATTAAAATATGAGACAGGAAACACTGCAGCAGTGAGAATTTTTAAAAAATATATTATTTTAAATGTAACTATTTTACATGTCTACTGTAATAAAAAGAAGATATTTATTGTATATAGAGCGAGAGACAATTAGTAATTTATTAATTAACCAAAAATAAAATCTGGAGCCTCGAGTGTCAAACTTTAGATATTTGATTTTTACAATTTAATTTATTAGTCATGTAATAAATCATCCAAATAATTTTAATTAATTAACAATTAAATTCTAAAATGAGTATTGTAAAAACAGTTTTACTGATGTTTATAGCAGCCAAAGTTTATCTCACAATTCAATTATATTGTCTTTTAATATTTACACATTACACAAAAAACTAAAGGCAAAACGCAGCACTGACAATTAAAAAATATGTTGTAATATGTTGTAATATAAATGATTAGAATTGAATGAATCACAGTATTTTTTTTATTAAACGGTGAGAATGAGAGACAGAAACAGTGTAATTATTCTAATGGAAACCATCAAACATTTAATCAGCCTGACGCTTAAAATCATTTTACTGGTGTAGAAGAGAAATTACTGCAGAAAATATGAGAAATAAAGAGACAGCGAGGAACCATCCTGCAGGAAAACAACCTCAGCTCCTCCACATGTTTATGATTTATGTTTTATGTTTTTATGTGAGTGAAGTGAAGTAAAAGGTGAAGGGTTTTATCTGTTACCGGCCCACGACCTGTCATTCCTTACACTCCCTGTGGGCACACACACACACACACACACACACACACACACACACACACAAAAAAAACAGTGCCACATCACAAACTTTCTCTCATCCTGTTTTTAGTTTTATACATACAGTATGTACACACACACACACACACACACACACACACACACACAAACACTTGTGACAAATATTCACTGAGAATCTGTTTACACAGAGCAGAGAGGAGAGGACAGGAGAGACTGTTTACACAGAGCAGAGAGGAGAGGACAGGAGAGGCTGTTTACACAGAGCAGAGAGGAGAGGACAGGAGAGGCTGTTTACACAGAGCAGAGAGGAGAGGACAGGAGAGGCTGTTTACACAGAGCAGAGAGGAGAGGACGGGAGAGGCTGTTTACACAGAGCAGAGAGGAGAGGACAGGAGAGGCTGTTTACACAGAGCAGAGAGGAGAGGACAGGAGAGGCTGTTTACACAGAGCAGAGAGGAGAGGACGGGAGAGGCTGTTTACACAGAGCAGAGAGGAGAGGACAGGAGAGTCTGTTTACACAGAGCAGAGAGGAGAGGACAGGAGAGGCTGGAAACATGACAACACTTCAACATGTAAAATATGTGGAGAAAACTGGATTTCCAACATCCAGGACACTTTTTTCTGATTTCTGTCATTCTAACTGTGTTATTCTGCACAAAGAAATGTTTGAGTTGTTCTGATTGTTCTGATTCCATAGAGCTGCAGGACTTATAGATTATATAGATTTTATATGTTGCAGTGAAACACAAGGACACAGAGAGGAGAATGTAAAAAGAGTAAAAGAAGTGCTTCTTTCATTGTCTCTGTGCAGACTGACAGTCAGTGTGTGTGCGTGTGTGTGTGTGTGTGTGTGTGTGTGTGTGAGAATGTCTTTGATAAAGGTGACTGCTGGTGTGAGCACACTGATGCAGCAGAAGCTTCGTTCAGAAGGTCAGGTGTCACAGGAGGACGAAACATCGTCTTTGCCCTTTCAGTCTCTCTGATGTCGTCTCACAGTTTGATGGAGCAGCTGCTGCACCGTTCACCAACACAAAAACTCTCTGAGCTGCTGCTGAAGTAGGCCCTTTTTATTTGATCTGGTTTCAGAAACTTTTGACATTTAGTAGATGTGTGTATTTTGTGTGATTGTATTGCAGCACTTGTGTTGTGTTTCTGCTTATTGTGAATCCAGTGTGTCAGCCATCCATCCTCTAAATGCTCTAGGTCTCTAGTTTGTGGTTGTAAAGTTTCATGAGTCTGTGATTGTCCTAGACAACCTGGTCTCACTGGAATCCGTGAAATAGCCACGGATTTGCTTAACTCAAAATCCGTGGAATAGCCACGGAATCACTCAAATTTCTGTGAAACTGACACGGATTTTGCTACAATGCAAGTTAATGACAGTCATATCCCGTGGCTATTCCAACATACAAAGTGATTATGTACATTCACTGAGTGAATATTTAGAAATTAAAACATATATTTCTCGCTAGAAATGTGATCAAAATCCATTTTTATGCAGAAACTAAGTCAAAATATTGATTTTTTTTCACTAAAATGAGAGAACTGTCCGCCATGTTTTTTGTTCTGACCGCCGGGACTTTGAAAGTCACGTGACTTGGAACAAACCAATAGCCACGGGGTATGACTTTAATACCTGAAAAATCTTCTCCCCTCAGGAGTGATGATATTACTGCGCCGAGTCGAAGTGCTCCCAAGTGCTATTCCGCCATACATTATAGTTCTCCTTTTTATCCGATTAGAAAAGCGCCACGTTTTATTTTGTGTCGCCATACTTGGTCGTTTAACTACTCGTGTAGCTGTATTTAAATAGGGAAAACGTGGAGGAGTTTGGTCGCTTCTAACTGTCCATCTGTTTGGATCCTAATGAATGAACTGGGCTAAGCTAAGTGCTAGCCAAGTGGCGCTGCGCGCCAGGGCGATTGAGTGCACGCATTGAGACGCAAGAGGTCTGTATCAACTCGTCTTACTTGACCGAATAACATGTTTTAATATGAAAAAACGGTGGAGTGTTCCTTTAAAGGCAGTTCTGTGAGCAGAAACAGAGGAAAGCAGGTGATGAGAGGAGCAGCTCCTGCTGGTTGATTGGTTACTGTAACCTGGTGCTGTGTGGCTGTTGGAGCAGCTCGTCTGCAGCTGCTCGGACACAAACAACTTGTGTTTGTCTGCCCTTGGACGCCCATTAAATCCTCCCAGAGACACAAGAAAACTTTATTTCACAGATAGAGCACGCGGCAGCTCAATTTCACACCGAGCCTCCTCTGTGTGTGTGTGTGTGTGTGAGCGCTGCAGCTCGATTGTTTTTTGTTTAGCCTCGAGTGTGTGTGAGTGTGTGAGATTGACCCGAGCCCGACTCTTATCTCAGATTGATCAGTTAGACAATAAGCCGGCCTGGGTGGCTATTGACGATAATAACCCAGCTTTTAACTCTCTCTTCCTCTCTTTCTCTTTCTTCCACTCAACTTTTTAGTCATTTCTGTGTCTTTGTCTTCTGTCCTCCACCGCTCTCTCCTCGTCTTCTCTCCGTTTTTTTTTTCTCCCGGCTGCTCTCTGCCACTCGCCTCCTCTCCTCTCTACTTATTTCTGACAGTTGGACAGGTCTGTAAGATGCCAGAGCATTTCACACAATGATACCCATTTACACCGAGGAGTGCTCATAATGACTTCAAATTGCCTATAATGGCTCATAATAGGCACTTCTATGCTGCTCCTGCAGGCATTTCAAATGTGCACACTATTCTTTTTTCCCCCTAATGTGCGTGTGTGTGTATGTGTGTTCATATTGTATGTGCACACATCCTGACTGTGCATCATATGAGTCCCACATTAAGTTTGTTAATCATTCCCAGTTTAGTTTATCAGTTTATTTAACAAGAGCGATGTAAAACACAGTTAGCTGTGAAGCTTTTTTACATCTGAACAGGAAAATATATTTAAAACTAATACAGTACAATACAAACTATACTATATGTATTGCGTCACAATACCAAAAATGACCCATATCCAATTCAATTGGAAGGAAATCATTTATTTTCCATTACGTACTCAGTTCAATATTTTGCACCCTTAGTTTAATATATTGTAATCCTCAGTTTTAATACTTTGCACCCTCAGTTAAGTATTTTGCACCCTCATCTTAATATTTTGCAATCTTTGTTTGATATTTTGCATCCTTATTTTAATGTTGTGCACCCTTAGATTAATATTTTGCACCCTTAGTTTCATGTTTTACACACTTTTTGCACCCTTAGGTAAATATTTTGCATACTCAGTTTAATATTGTGCTCCCTCAATTTAATATTTTGCACCTTAATTCAATATTTTGCACCCTCATTTTAATATTTTGCACCCTTAGTTTAATATTTTGCATCCTCAGTTTAAGATTTTGTGACCTTCGTTCCATGTTTTGCACCCTTAGTTTAATATTTTGCACTCTCAGTTTAATACTTTTCACTCTCAGTTTAATATTTTGCACCCTCAGTTTAATATTGTGCACCCTTAATTTAATATTTTGCAGCCTTAGTTTAATGTTTTTCAGCTTGAGTTTCATATTTTGCACCCTCAGTTTAATCTTTTGCATCGTTAGTTTAATATTTTTCACCCTCAGTTTAATGTTTTTCAGCCTTAGTTTTGTGTTTTGCATCATTAGTTAAAAGTTTTGCACTCTCAGTTTCAGAAAAATACTGTTAAAAAGATGGTTTTCTGAATGGAGTTCTGTGCAGAAGATTCTCACTCTGCTGAGTGCTCCTTTCCATATAATTTTTACTGCAGTGTCAAAAAATCAGCAGCCAAATCTCCAGTATTTACATCATTTGAAAGATGCTTTTATTCTGAAGTATGTAGAACACAAATATAGGCTTTTTTATATGTTATTTCATAGAGACTTTTTAGTTGGTGATGATGAAAATGCTTGATTTAATAACCTTTTTTGCTCTGCCGAGTGTGTTTCAGACTGATGTAGGGGTGTGCCATATCGTATCGTTCACGATAATATCGATATTTTTTTTTATGATTAAAAAAAATGCATATCATGATATTGGCAACATTCCTACTTCTTGATGAAGTGGTTAAAGTTGTTTTGCAGCTTTTAAAATAAGAGCACAGTGTGTTAAGAGAATCCGCCACAGAATTTACAAGAAGTCTGTCAAAATAAGATGCCTTAAATAAAACATATAAGAAACTTTATTCTCCTTTACAATATTTCATTAAAATATGCCCCCGGAACCCCTAAATGGTTATTTTTATTATTTTCTCATACTCAAGAGTCAAGAGTAATTTTTTTGTATTTGGCAACTGTTGAGATTTGCACTTCACACTACATTTTAGATTTTTATTTATTTATACATTTTCTATATCTTTTTAGGTATCTCCTAATATCTGCAAGAATATCGTTATCGCAAAAAATGCCTGCAATATCGTGATATTCTTTTAGGGCCATATCGCCCAGCCCTAGACTGAGGTAAATAACACAAATAATCCTCTCGCTTTTCACCTTCTGGCATTGTTTTGCATCTTGCAGAATCTCGGGATCCAGTCCACTGTACGGGCTGCAGAAAGAGAGAGTAATAACTGAGTTTAAGAAGCAATAAATGCTGCCTCATGATGCTCCCGCTCTGACTAAAAGCTGTTTCAAACCACTGAGATAGCGTCTCGTGGGGAGAGACTCCGGGCCGGGCGGGGGTGGCAGGAGAATCATAAAACGGTGAAAAGCTTTGTGGTGAAACATGACGGGATCAGTGAGAGAGCAGAGAACGGAGCTGACAGGCTGTGTGGTTGTGGACTCCAGCAGGGAGGAAACATCCTGAAACAGCTCCGAGGTTTCAGGGAAACAAAAGGCAGAAAGATGGAGAAGTGAAGAGACAAATAACACGATTTACACTTTCTAATTGCTGCAGCAGAGTGTGAGCCCACAGTGCTGCAGGAGGAGGACTCAGTATTCTGTCCTCTCACTGCTTCTCATTTATAGAGATGACCGGAGGGACGGGGGGTCAGATAAGTTTGTTTTCTGTTTGTGGAAGACGCTCACACTATACTTCCCTCCGGAGCTGTCAGAGACCACAGCAGACTTCTACATATCTGCTTAAAATATGGTAATATGATGTTAATGTTGGTCTCACAGAAATCCGTGAAATAGCCACGGATTTCCCTTAACTCAAAATCCGTGGTATAGCCACCGAATCGCTCAAATTTCCGTGAAACTGACACGGATTTCGCTACAATGCAAGTTAATGAGATCTTCACCACAAAGTGATTATGTACATTCACTGAGTGAATATTTAGAAAATAAAACATATATTTCTCGCTAGAAATGTGATCAAAATCCATTTTTATGCAGAAACAAAGTCAAAATATAAATTTTTTCACTAAAAATGAGAGAACTGTACGCCATGTTTTTTGTTCTGACCGCCGGAACCTTGAAAGTCACGTGACTTGGAACAAACCAATAGGAAAAAATATCAATGGGATGGCCACGGGATATGACTGTCTTTAACTTGCATTGTAGCGAAATCCGTGTCAGTTTCACGGAAATTTGAGCGATTCCGTGGCTATTCCACGGATTTTGAGTTAAGCTAAATCCGTGGCTATTTCACGGATTCCTGTGAGACCAGGTTCGTTATTTCAGTTAGTGCAGGTGTGACTGAAGCAGAATCAATGATCTTGACTCTCTGTTCATCTTTTTCTTCATCTGGTGCTCCTGTTTGGCTTCATTTAGTCATTTTATTTTGCTTCGTGCTGCCAGATTGGTTTGATGTTTTCCAGCCCAGTAGGTGCTCAAAATCTGCCTGAATTTACAAAAAAAGACACACAGTTACAAAAAAAGACATAAAATGATTAAAAAAAGAAACAAAATGACAGAAAATATGTAAAATGACAAGAAAAAGACAAACAATGACCAAACAATGACCAAAAAAGACACAAAATGACCTAAAAAGACACAAAATTACCAAAAAAAAGACACGAAACGACCTAAAAAAGACACAAAATGACAAAAAAGACACAAAATAACCAAAAATACACAAAATGACCAAAAGAGGCACAAATGACTGAAATGACCTGAATTTATAAAAATAATAATAATGCCCAAAAATAAGAAACAATGCAAGGTAGTTCAATCAATACAAACAGCTCTGATTCATTGTTTTAGGACTCCTATGGTTGTTTAAATTGCTGTTGTTTTGGTCTTTTAAAACTTGTATGTACATTTTTATGTTATGTGTATGATTTTTATGTGAAGCACTTTGTGACTTCTGTCTGTGAAAGGTGCTATATAAATAAAGTTTACTTACTTACTTACTTACTCTGTGGCTCGTTCAATAATACAACAATTTAAGTGTTGGAGCCTTGAAAATATGCAGAATTCAAGAGCTTTTCATAGAAGATGACTGCTTATTTCTTTTACGCTGATGGATCTTTAATGCGCACCAATGTGTTGTTGACATTGTTTTCTAATAATCTTGTTAATTTAGTTCTCTGTAATCAGTAACGTTAACTTCTTGTTGCCTCTGCTTGTGTTTCAGCTTCAGCACCACGGACAGCTCCAGCTCAGAGTCCTGGCTCGGTCTGATCCTCTTCGCCCACCAGAGGGCGCCACAAATGAAAATATGGTTTGTTACCAACATTGACCACCACATATTGAATTTTTTGTTATTTAAAATGTGTTAAAAGAAAAGTGGTAACCAGCAGAACAAACCCAGCCGAGTGTCAGTCTCTCCTTCAGTCTGCTCTCTTCAATCTGCTACAAATATCACCACTTCACTCCTTCAGATTACGTTCATATGATCACCAATCACCCCGTGTCTCTGTCTGGAGTTAGTGGCGCCCTCTAGTACCCGTAGTCAATCAGAGCATGAAGCACAAAGTGTGAGTTAGGGTGGGAGGGTCAAACAGACCAGGACTTCCACCGGGAAAAAAAGGAAAACGATGACCAAAAACAGACATTTGATGACAACAAAAGAAAGCCGTAAAACGACCAAAAAAAGACATAAAATGACTTAAAATTACCAAAACGGACACAAAATGACCAAAAAAAAAAAATCTAAAATTACCAAAAAAGACACAAAATGACCAAAAAATGCACATAATGATAAAAATCAAAGTATTCCTGTAGTGTAGTATTCCTGTAGTGTAGTATTCCTGTAGTGGAGTATTCCTGTAGTGGAGTATTCCTGTAGTGTGGTATTCCTGTAGTGGAGTATTTCTGTAGTGGAGTATTCCTGTAGTGGAGTATTCCTGTAGTGTGGTATTCCTGTAGTGGAGTATTCCTGTAGTGTGGTATTCCTGTAGTGGAGTATTTCTGTAGTGGAGTATCCACAGCGTTCATCACAATATTTACACTTTTATTAATTCTGTTTCCGGCTCGTGCTTCTGTTTCTGCTGCGAGGTTATTGTGCTAATAACTTCTGCTGCTGACACATTTTAGCTGCTTTTAAAAAGCCTGCACACACACACACACACACACACACACACAAACACACACACACGCACACACACACACACACACACTCTGATGTCAGTCTGAGTGTTGCTGCCGTTTCCTCTTCAGCCTTTAAATTATTATTCACAAATTAATTTGTTGTGCAAAGAGCACATACAGTTGATGTTTTTGTCCAAACACACAGTCAGAAAACACTCTGTGTGTGTGTGTGTGTGTGTGTGTAAGAAACAGCTGCACACACAGCTGCACACACACACTCTGCAGGCCCCTGCCAATCGTATCTTATTAAAACACATTACCTGAACAATCCCCGTCTCCCAAAACCCATTTAATTCAGCAGTGCTCTGAATTCCTGATCTGCAATCTGTTCTCATTACACTTATTCTCACACACTCCCACTTTATCTGTCCTGCCCCTCCATCCTCCCCCCTCCCCCCCCCCGCCTCCCCCTCTCCTCCCTCAGGTGGATAGTGTAATTGCTGTGGTTTAACCGGCACTGTGTTTGATATCACGCTTATCCTCTGAAGCCTCTCGCTCATGAAAGAGATGAAGGCAGAAACGCATCTCCCAGGGAACGCCTGTGTGTGTGTGTGTGTGTGTGTGTGTAGTTGAATTGCTCCAGTCTGCTTCTGATTTTTGAAGTAATTGAATTATTGCGGCGGCAGCGGTGGAACTGCGGGCTAAAACACGCAAATCACTTCAATCTAAAGCCAATTCCCTCCCATTTAACCTGTGTGTGTTACAGCGACGCCGAGCCGTTTCCTCTGCCGCCTTTTATTAGATTCTCATCTGTAGCCGTGGGCGCGGCGCGGGGATCAGGACGCTCTGCTGTCACACACACGCTGACGAGGATTTAAAGAAGCTTCAGAGGTTCAGCGTGTCAGAAAACACACAGAGGAGTCATCAGTTATTATCTGTTATTATTAATAAACCCGCGTGTCAGATAGTAATTTACACTCAGTGTTTCACAGTGAGTTCAGAGCAAAAACAGAGTTATGTATAAATACATAAAATGTAAAAGAGAAGACATGAAATGAGCAAAGAAAATGTCAAATGACCAAAAAAGAAACAAAATGACAAAAAAATACATATAATGACCAAAATAAGAATCAAAATGACCAAAAAAAGACACAAAAGGATAAAACAAGATGTAAAAAGACACAAAATGACCAAAATACACAAAAATATAAAAAAAGATGTAAAATGACGTAAAAAGACACAGAATATACCAAAATAAAGACCGAAAATACAAAAAAGACAAGAATTGATCAAGAAAGACAGAAAATTATATATAAAAAAGACACAAAACGATAAAGAAAAGACGTAAATTGACCCAGAATGTGAACATTAAACAACTGAAAATAACAATAGACACAAAACATCAAACTACTGGCTGCAAACAGAAACCTAAATCAATGAAAAGCTGCAGTGTGACTCCAAATGTTGCAGAACAACAGAAAGACACAATCCCAGAGTTCACTGTTTGGATGGAAAATAAAAGAATAGAGAAAGGGAGATCACTTTTTCAACGTGTCAGGAGATCTCCTAAATAAACTCGAGCTCACATAAATAAACACCTCATATTATTATTATTATTATTATTATTATATTGTGTGAGGTGCTGACGCAGGACGAGATAATCTCTGTCCACTGTTTATCTCTGTTTCACTAACAGGGTAATTGGCTCTTTCTGCTGGTGTCAGCAGAGGGAGTTCAGCTTCTGGCTAACTCGCCTCATTATCAGTCAGTCTGCTGCTCTGTGACAGGACGTCCCGCCTCCTCCTGCAGCAGCAGCTGTCAATCATCCCCACAGCCTGACACGGGACAGTTAGTCTCACTGTAACTGTACAGCCATGCTTTTACTTTGAAATAGGAGGAGACAGGAATGACACAAAATGACCAAAAAAACACAAATTGATAAGATAATTATGAAAAATAGACACAAAATTACCAAAAAGATACAATAATTGCCAAAGAAAGACACAAAATGATAGAAAAAATGCATAAAATGACCGAAAGAGACGTAAAATGATCATAAAAGACACAGAAATTATCAAAAAGACACAAAACTATAAAGAAGACATAAATCAAATTTACAGCAATGCTTTTATTCTGAAATAGGAGGAGACTGTACAAAGTCTGATTTAAACAGAATACACCCCACTGACAGGATGTCAATTAATTTAATGATGTTTTTTAAGTGCAGTTTAACCCTCTGACCCCCAACGAGCAGTTTCATTTTCTCTCTGTGTCCTTGTGTTTCACTGCAATATATAAAATCTATATGAATCTATAAGTCCTGCAGCTCTATGGAATCAGCACAATCAGAACAACTCAAACATGTCTTTGTGCAGAATAACACAGTTAGAATGACAGAAACCAGAAAAAAAGTTGAATTTCTCTGATGAATTGTTTTTTAAATGTCAAATGAAATGCAATTTATATATAAACACTTTTCCAAGTGCCCACAAGTGTCGCAAACGTTGTAAAACCAGTTTTCTCCACATATTCTCAGTATTGTCATGTTTCAAGAATCTCCTGTCCTCTCCTCTCTGCTCTGTGTAAACAGCCTCTCCTGTCCTCTCCTCTCTGCTCTGTGTAAACAGCCTCTCCTGTCCTCTCCTCTCTGCTCTGTGTAAACAGCCTCTCCTGTCCTCTCCTCTCTGCTCTGTGTAAACAGATTTTCAGTGAATATTTGTCACGTGACCGTTGGTCTCAGCAGAATCAATCATGAGCAGAATTTAATGTTTTTAACAGGATCTGGTTAGTGCAAACGCTTTATTTTAAATGACACATGGAGAATAAAGAGATTCTGACACAAATATCAACATTTAACAAAAGTTTGGGTCACTTTTTATAACGGAAACTTTAGTAACTGTTGATCTGTTGAAGGACCGTCGGAAAAGTTCAAACTCTGATGATAACGCCTGTTTTTACAGTTTATTTCTATGATAAATGGTGAATTTTTGGCAATTCTGTTAAGAAAACATACTTTCTAACCTGCAGCAGGTTGATAATGACACTCTGTGCATTTACTCAGTTACTCTTCTTATTCTGGCGTCCTTGCTCAGTGCTTTAACTGATGCTTCTTTTCTGCAACATTTCAGAAGTTTTCCTAAAATCCGCTCCACAGTTAAAGCTACAAAGTCTGCCGCAGGTCACAGTTTGGGGAGAAGAATCTGTAAATACCTGCAGGAAGAGAAAGTCTGTGAACGCCTCGTCATGTCCTTTAGACAGAATGCGGGAAAAACAGGCAACACTTTACTTTGAATAGCTCTTCATTAGTCGCTTTTAGCCAAACTTCCAGCAGGAGGCCGTGACACTGAAAACACCACGTCACCCTCTCACTTTAATTATCTCCTCGATGACAGCTCACAGGAAGCTCACCGCCGCCGCCACGCTTTGAAGGGAAGAGAGAGGGGGTGAGGGTGTTTAAGACAGCAACAGAGGGGGGAGGAGGGGGGTGTTAAGCAGAGACGGGTCGGGGGGGTGAAAGTGATTAAACACAGAATCCTGTCTGACTGGGATGGGACACAGAACAAAGGCAGAAACAGACAGACCTGAGCCTCGCCGGCAGCTCCAACCTCTGATAAGGACGAGCTCAGGTGGGACGGGGGGTGGGGGGCGGGGGGGCTGATAGGGAGAAGCTGCTCCATGCTGAGCACCAGCTGCAGCTACACACTCAGACATAAATGCACACCTGCAACAAACAAATAGAAACACCTGCAGCGTGGCGTGTGGTGACTGTGAGTCTGCAGACAGACGGAGAGTTTCTCCTCTCAAACACGACACAGAGCTGCTGCTGTCGCCTCCCACAGAGTCACCAGGAGCTCAGAGACGCTCATAAAACTCTTAATAAAAAGAAATCAATAAGCTGCCTCCAAAATCTCAAAGATCAATGTCAAGACAGGAAATGTCCAAAAAAAGACACAAACTTAGCATAAAAAGAGACATAATGATCGAAAAGACACAAAATATCCCAAAAAGACACAAAAATTATCAAAAAAAAGAGACAAAAATGATCAAAAAAGACATGCCAAAAAATGCAAAAATAACAAAAAGACACAAAACAATTAAGAAAAGACACAAAATGATCAATAAAGACAAAAAAAAATGACAAAAAAATGACAAAAAAATGACCTAAAAAAGACGTGAAATGTCCAAAAAGACACAAAATTACCAAAAGAAAGACACAAATTGTTAAAGAAAACGCACAAGTTGATCAAAAAAGGAACAAAAGGACAAAAAAGACAAAATGGTCAAAAAAGACAAAAAACGATAAAGAAGAGACACAAAATGTCCCCCAAAAGACACAAAAATATCAGAAAAAGACAAAATGATCTAAAAAGACACAATATTGGTAATTGTGTGTTTTTTATAAATAACTCTGTGTAAATTACCATCTGAAATGTCCAAAAAAAGACACAAAATGATAAAAAAAAAATGCATGAAATGTCTAAAAAAGACACATAACGATAAAGAAAAGAGGTTACGGCATTAATAAAACTCCATCACACGAGGAGGAAAACAAGCAGAGATGAAGTATGAAATCAATGAGCTGCCTTCCAAAATCTCATATTTTCACATTTCCCTCTGTGGCAGCAGAGTCCTGCAGCTGCTCTGGTGCAGAAATGACGGACAAAATCTTCCACATCAGGCTCATAATCCTGCAGCTGCACCATATGAGGGAAATATGCAACAGATAGTTGATTAAAATGTTGAAAAATCCTCCAGAATTTTACACAATTCGCTATAATTTAACATTTAAGACCATTCAGCAATTAAATAACGCCGCAAAAATGATCATGTCCCATTATAATAATTTACAGATTTCAACCCTTTATTTTTATTGTTAATATTTGTAACAAAAGTGCCTTTTATTTTGGCATTTTTATGGCATTTTATCTGGCATTTTTATTTGCACAAGCAAAACCCCTGTAAAATTATACAGTAAATATCTGAAAAAAATAACTTTTTTATGAACATCCGTAAATCATTTTAATGTATTTAATAATTAGGATTATATACATAAACATATATATATATATATATATATATATATATATATATATATATAATTAAATAATTCTGCAAAAAAAAATCTATATTAATGTCTCATTATATTTATTTACAGATTTCGACAAAAACTAGAAAAACCCTATAAAATAATACAGTAAACACCTGGAAAGTAAGTTTTTTTTCAGTGCACTGTGAATATAAAATTGTAAAAAAAACTCTGAAAACTCTGGCAGCCAAAATGTAATACTGTCCCATTACATTAATTTACAGATTTCAACTTTTATTTTATTGTTAATATTTGTTACGGAAGTGCCTTTTATTTTGAAAAGGAAAACCTATAATAAATAATATTTATACACTTAATAACAGAAAACAACCACAAGGTATTTCACAGATAATTTCTTTAATTATACTGACAATGTACAATTAATATGTATTGTATATAATAAATAAATATAAATATGTACATATTTATTGTTTATTTACACAATTTAACATTCAAGATCATTAAGCAATTGAATAATACTGAAAAAAAAACTATTCTTTTATTGTTTTTATTTGTAACAAAAGTACCTTTGATTTTTCCATTTTTATGGAGTTGTACGGAGAACATGAAAAAAACCCTGTTAAATAATCCAGAAATCACTTTATTTTTTATATTTCTGTATGGTGTCTGGGCTGTGTGATGAGATGTTGTGTAACAGAAAGTCTTTGAGCTGAGCGGCTCTTCTCTGCAGGATGTGGAGGCATGACGAGACAAAACCTGAATGAGCTTCTGTTCAACAAGTTCATATGCTGAGGTTACTATTGTTCAACTTTCCCTGCAGAGTGTTTCATGTCCTTGGTGGCTCTGTGGGTGTGTGTGTGTGTGTGTGTGTGTGGGTGTGTGTGTCAGGTATTCATGCTTGACTTTTCCGTCTGTAGGTGTGAGCAGGAGTTGATGTGCTGCAGAGAGACAAGAGATCAGAATCTGTGCACTTGTTAGATTGTGTGAGGACTCTGGCAGCAACAGCAGAGTTTTGTTGCAACACAGTCGTTTACTCTACACGTTATAGAGACATGTATGAGGGGTTTAATGCATGATGCAGTTTGTGTAACTTCACATATCTGTAACTGTGTGGGACAGGTTGTGCAGCCAAAAAAAAGACTCAAAATGATCCAAAAAAGACATGAAATGATAAAAAAAATACACCAAATGTCCAATAAAAGACAAGAAATGACAAAAAACCCTAACAATGATTAAAAGAAAGACACAAACAGCTCAAAAGAGACACAAAATGACCAAAAAAGACACAAAATGACCAAAAAAAAGACACTTAATGACCAAAAAAGACACAAATGGCCCAAAAGAGACACAAAATGACAAAAAAAAACCATAATAATTAAAAAAGACACAACATGGCCAAAGAGAGACAAAAAATGATTTTAAAAAATGACAAAAAAACCCCACAATTAACAAAAAAAGACACAAAATGTCGCAAAAAGACACAAAATTATTTAAAATAAAGACAAAGACACAAAATGCCCCCCAAAAAACATGAAATGTCAACAAAAAAAAACCCCAATGATCAAAAAAACACACAAAACGATAAAGAAGTACAGCTACAGTACACTGTAACTGTACTTCTTAACTGTACTACTTCTCAGTTTTGTGTGTTCTGTAACTGTAACTAACTGTGTGTGGCAGATTGTGCAGCTGTCATGTAAAAATCTATAAAAGCAACATTTCATCTTTCTCTCATCAGAATGAAAGCTTCAAACAGCAGAGTCCCTGAACACTGCAGCAGGTTTATCATCTGCACATTAATGCACCGAATGATTGAGTCTTAAAATAATAACTAATACCTGTATCAGCACTGGGCTGATTCTCTCACTGTGACTGATGAACTGGAGCTATTAATGGACCTTTAGACTTTAACACGGTGGCTCCGTGTTGCAGCCTGACACGGACTGAGTCACCGAGTGCTGCAGTCACAGCTCGTTCAACAGCGTTTTAGCGCCTCGCTGATGCTTCATCACCTCGCTGAGTTCCCATTTTGTTTGTCTCACAGTGCCGTGAAACCAAACCACAGCAGCGAGTTTAGAGGAATCTGACTGAATCGGACTGATTTCACAGGATTTCTGAGTGGAGTAGAGGTGAGGCAGCAGGTGGTGAGGGTCAAACAAACCCAGGAGATGTAACCTACACCACCACACCACACCCCTCCAGAGCACTAAGGTCAGCTGACCAACTGCTGTTGGCTGCACTTGTGTTGTGTTTCTGCTTATTGTGAATCTAGAGTGTCAGCCATCCATCCTCTGAATGCTCTAGGTCTCTAGTTTGTGGTTGTAAAGTTTCATGAGGCTGTGATTCTCCTAGAGGTCACAGCAGCTCATTTTATACACTGAGCTCAAGTTTCACTCACTAACATCATCACACATGAAGAAAATTGGGCTCATTGAATCCACAAGAGTCTCAGCTTTCCAATCAGACCCGATTTATGCAGCTCACAGACTGTTTAGGGACCCCAGGATGCACAAAGATTCACACACAAGAGGACACAATAACACATTTTGCTGCATGTTACAGCATGTCCATAGAACTTATTTTCATTCAGATATCTGCAGGTCAGTTATTAACCAGTGTAGGTATTTTAGGATGCCTTATAACAAATAACTGGTGCCTCACACGGGGCACCATTAATGTGGGGATTTTATCTCAAACAGTTATAGATGCCTCAAGCAATGGGGAGTCAAAACAGAGAAAAAGGGTAAATCATAAATGCTACCTCACCATAAGGATATCAAATATGTGAGAATGTAGCTGTGAGATTGGGCTCATTGAATCCGCAAGAGTCTCAGCTTTCCAGTCAGACCCGATTTATGCAGCTCACAGACTGTTTAAGGACCCCAGGATGCACAAAGATTCACACACAAGAGGACACAATAACACATTTTGCTGCATGTTACAGCATGTCCATAGAACTTATTTTCATTCAGATATCTGCAGGTCAGTTATTAACCAGTGTAGGGATTTTAGGATGCCTTATAACAAATAACTGGTGCCTCACACGGGGCACCATTAATGTGGGGATTTTATCTCAAACAGTTATAGATGCCTCAAGCAATGGGGAGTCAAAACAGAGAAAAAGGGTAAATCATAAATGCTACCTCACCATAAGGATATCAAATATGTGTGGATGAACCTGTGAGATTGGACTCATTGAATCCATAAGAGTCTCAGCTTTCCAGTCAGACCCGATTTATGCAGCTCACAGACTGTTTAAGGACCCAGGATGCACAAAGATGCACACACAAGAGGACACAATAACACATTTTATTGCATGTTACAGCATGTCCATAGAATTTATTTTCATTCAGATATCTGCAGGTCAGTTATTAATTAGTGTAGGGATTTTAGGATGCCTTATAACAAATATATGGTGCCTCACATGGGGAACCATTAATGTGGGGATTTTATCTCAAACAGTTATAGGATGCCTCACACAACGGGGAGTCAAAAAAGAAAAAAAGGGTAAATCATAAATGCTACCTCACCATAAGGATACCAAATATGTGAGGATGGACCTGTGAGATTGGCAACATTGAATCCACAAGAGTCTCAGCTTTCCAGTCAGACCCAATTTATGCAGCTCACAGACTGTTTAAGGACCCCAGGATGCACAAAGATTCACACACAAGAGGACACAATAACATTCAGATATTGAGCAGAAAGAATTGCAGCTCCAGAAACTTGAAGCTGTTGAATAATATTAAAGAGCGATCTGTCAGCCTTGTGATAATAATCACACTGAATATTAATAATCCGTCACTGTGAATGAGAGTTTTAATATCAGCCAGTAAACTTCAACATTTATAAAACTGCTAATGTCTGTAAATCTAGTTTGGAGAAGATGATTTCACCTCCTTGTTATTAATTTTTTTTCTTTGTCATGTTAAACTTTCATCCAATCACAAACAGCAGGGTCACATGGGTCCCGCCCCTCTGTCTGTCATCACTGGTGAGTCGGCAAAAGGACTTAAATAATGATTATAATGAAAGATCTGTCTTTACTGTAATAAACAGACAAACAGAAACTTTTAAACACCTTTGTGACAAATATATCATTTATCTGAAATAAAACTGACAGAAATTGAACTAAATGTCAAAGCAAACTACAGTAACTGATCTGAGCTCCAACAAGACTGCTTGAATTAAAATTAAAATAATAATTAAATAAAATGCATATTAAATTTTTTTTAATAATAATTAAATAACAAAATATAATATAAAATATAACAATTATACAGACCTAACAGACACATCCTTGATCCCTGTTAACTACAAGTAATGAAATTATTATATAAAATTAAAAAATAAAGCTGAAATATATTCATTGTGAAGATGATCCAGTCAGTATAATTATAATTGGAAAGGTTTTTTTTCAGATCTTTGCAAATTATTCAATTTTTGTTATTAATATTTTTATTAAGATACAATAGGCATGTTTTCTTCTTAAAACAAAAGTTATTTATATTCAGATCTTTTTATTTATCTGTTACACACAAATAACGTAAAAACTAAATTTTAATTTCATTTTACAACATTTATCATAACCAGAGACTCACCAGAAAAAATGAATCTTTAAAGCTTTAAATGGTGATGTGTCATCAAAATCACTTTATTCTACATGTCTCATTTAAAATGTGTCCAAGTATCAGCTGTTAGCAGCGACCTGATTGTGGGGCAATATTCAGAGAAAAAAAACATTCAAGAAAAGCAATTTTTTCTCATAAATTTGTGAGTTTTTTCATATCAATTTGTTTTTCTTATAAATAATTTTTTTTCTTGTACATTTGTTATTTTTTTCCCAATGAATTTGTGATTTTTTTCATGTAAATTTGTGTTATTTCTCATAAATGTGTACATTTTTTTATAAGAATATTGCCCCAGCTCCTTTCCCACCCACCCACCTTTTTTTAAAATTTATTAATTTATTTTTTTTACCTACAATGACCCTTGCATGCCGTCGTAGTATAATATGTAGAGCAAACTTTTATTTTTTAACAACATTTGTGACACTTGTAGGCCCTTTCAAAACGGTTTACATATAAATCATCTATATATTTTTAATATGGGGGAGAAATTCAATTTTTCTTCTTTTTTCCTGATTTCTGTCATTCTAACTGTGTTATACTGCACAAAGACATGTTTGAGTTGTTCTGGTTGTTCTGATTCCATAGAGCTGCAGGAGTTATGGATTTATAGATATTTTATATATTGCAGTGAAACACGAGGACACAGAGAGGAGAATGTAGAAAGAGTAAAAAAACACCCTGAAGCTTCTTATCTGTTCAGAGGTTAAACCAGGACCATGGACAGACACCCACTGTCCCTCAGTCGTCCTCACAGCTTCCTCTGCGTCTCTGCAGACAAATCTGCAGCAGAATTAGCGTCCTGAGATGTGAGACTCCAGACGGAGACGGAGAATAAAGCTACCTGAGGCGTTTACAGAGACGAGTTGCAGCTGAATCGTGTCCAGTCATTTGAAACACTCACAGGATTTCAAATCAGGCCGCACCCCCCCTGAGAGACGTCCAAGGACAGTCAGAGGACACCGTCCATGTTTTCTGTGGACAGAGTGCTTTAATCTGCAGCCAAATACACTCACATCAAAGAGCCCAGTGTGTGTGTGTGTGTGTGTGTATGTGTGTGTGTGTGTGTGTGTGTGTGTGTGTAAAGGTCAGTGTGAGTGGCAGGAAGTTGTTCTGCGTGTTTTTGCTAATTGAACAATATCTCTTTGTTTTTCAAAACAATAAATATGTGAATTTGCATAACGCCCTCTTTCCTCCTCATTAGTGGGTTCTTCAGTGATCGCAGCGGAGTCAGGTGTCACACTGAGGGTTAACCTCCATGACAACCAACATCCGACTACGGCTAATTGTGTGTGTGTGTGTGTGTGTGTGTGTGTGTGTGTTTACTGCTACAGGCAACAAACCTTTCTGTCTGCTTCTGTTCATCAGTCAGGACCAGGAGACACATCCAGATTCATGGTTCACATGGATTTCACTGTAAATGTATAACATCTTTATAAACTTATAAGTCCCATAAGCTCTATGGAATCAGCACAATCGGAACAACTCAAATATGTCTTTGTGCAGAATAACACAGTTAGAATGACAGAAATCAGGAAAAAAGAAAAATTTGAATTTCTCGCCCAAACATATTTTAAAAAACAATGAAATGAATTTAATTTATATATAAACAATTTTCCAAGTGCCCACAAGTGTCACAAATGTTGTAAAAGTAAAAGTTTGCTTCACATATTGTACTACGATGACATATTGGGTCATTTTAGGTAAAAAAAAAAAAAAAAAGTAACTGGGGCAATTTTTGGGGAAAAAATGTACAAATTTATGAGAAATTTAACACAAATTTACAAAACACAAATTTAAATTAAAAAAACCTCACAACTTTATGAGAAAAAAGAAATTTACGAGAAAAAAAGCAATGATAAGAAAAAAAGTGTTTTTTAGGTAAATTTGTAAGGTTTTCATGATTTGATGTTCCCGGCCTCTCCCCTCAGCTCTGTGTTAACAGCCTGCAGTCATTCAGGGCTTCATGGTGTCGATTAAGAGAAGCTGGTTCGTGTTTGTTACACCATCTGGTCGCTGCTTACTGCTGATAGTTGGACACGTTTTAAATGAGACTTGTAGAATAAAGTGATTTTGATTTTAAAAAAAATTACCATTTAAAGCTTTTAAAGTTTTGTTGTTTTTCCTGGTGAAACCGTCGGTCACACAAAAATTATTCACATCTCTGGTTATAATAAATGTTGTGAAATAAAGTTTTTAATTTTGTTTGAGGAACAAAACATGCCTTTTGTATCTTACTAGGGTTTTATCAAATGTTTCTGTTTCCCTCCAGCTTTTCTTTCCTCTCGACATATCGTAACATTTTTCTCTTTTTGCCGTTTTTGGTCTCCACCGCCTCCAGAGGCAGGTATCTGTCTCTGCAGCTGCTGACTGCTCCTCTGTGTCTCTCAGCACGTTTAGCCGCCTGACGAACAGCTCAAACAGATTGCTCCTCTTTTTTAATTGTTGCTAGGCAACCACAGAATCACCTGTCTTTGGCCTAATTGTTGTTTTTTCTGTGAAGTCAAAAAAAACACAGAAAAACATCTCTGCTATTACATTACAGTTTTTTGCATGAAAGAAAAAGCACATGTGGAGGACACTGGATCTGGATCTGGCTGTGCTTCAATAGTGTGTTGCAGCTGGAGTCAGTGATGGTTAGAGGTCTGTCTTAGGACAAGTCGGACCGTTTTGCCTTTAAATTAATCTAACAGTGGGGAAAAATGCACAATGTAGAATTGAAGCTTTTTTCAGCCTGAGGTGTTCAGGACGCTGTGATTGCTACAGTTAACTGTAGAGACTGTCCTCGCCCCACAGGTTGTTTCTACAACACCTTATTACAACCTGTGCCGTGGATTGGAGTAGTAATTTGGATTATAAAGCATCAAGTGTCAGTAAGTGAGGGAGGGAGGGGAGGAGGAGTGGTCAAACATTCCAGGACTTTTACCAGGAGATGAGGAAAAGGCAGCAAAAGACCAAAAAGACGTTAGAAAAAAGACGTAATATAACCAAAAAAAGATGTAGACAAGACACTAAATGATCAACAAAGACACAAAAATACAAAGACACACAAAAAAACAACAAAGACACAAAATTGACCAAATAATGACACAAAATTACAGACAAAAATAAAAGGTTACCAAAGAAAGACACAAAATTACTAACAAAGACACAAAATTACCAAAAGAGACAAAATAACCAACAAAGAAATACATACAATTGACCAAAGAAAGACACAAAGTTACCAACAAAGACACAAAATTACCAAAGAAGACACAAAAGACACAAAATTACCAAAGAAAACACAAAAGACACAAAATTACCGAAGGAGAAAAAATTCCCTAAGAAAGACACAAAATTACCAACACGGTAACAAAATAACCAAAATAGACACAAAATAACCAACAAAGACACAAAATTACCAAAGAAGACACTAAATTACCAAAAAGGTACATATTTACAAACAAAAACACAAAATTACCAAAGACAGACACAAAATTACCAAAAGAGACACAAAATTACCAACAAAGACACAAAATTACCAAAGAAGACACAAAATTACCAAAACAATAACAAAATAACCAAAACAGACACAAAATTACCAAAAGAGACAAAAAAATAACCAACAAAGACACAACATTACCAAAGTAAAGATACAAAATCACCAAAAAAAGACACAAAATTAGCAACAAAGACACAAAGTTACCAAAGAAAGACACAAAATGGCCAAAAAAGACAAAAAATGTTCATGTAAATTGAAAAAAATAAAAAGCCCATAACTGTTGGTGCATTTTCCTTTAAAAACAGTCCAAGATGCAAAAATGAACGAAGTCCATCCGTGGCAGCCCTGAGATTCCTCACTGTTTCTGAGTGCTGCTGATCAGGTAGAGAACATTTGGTTCTCCTTGGGAGTCATTGATTATTGAAATAATTAAGTGACTAATCTCATAATTAATTGCACAATTATTTAATGGCTCTTAATCAGCTATCAAGCTTTTACATTTAGTTAGGGGTTCTTTTAAGCATGTGCTGACTAACAAAGAATATATATGACTTCCTCATTAAAAATTCCTTCACAGCCACAGGGACCAGCAGCAAGTGTTTTAGTGCATACCAAAAAAGACACAAAATTACCAAAAAAGACACAAAATTACCAAATAAAGACACCAAATTACCAAAAAAGACATACAATTACCAAAGAAAGACACAAAATGACCAAAAGAAAGACACCAAATCACCAAAAAAGACATACAATTACCAAAGAAAGACACAAAATTACCAAAGAAAGACACAAAATTACCAAATAAAGACACCAAATTACCAAAAAAGACACCAAATTACCAAAAAAGACAAAAAAATTAGCAACAAAGACACAAAATTATCAAAGAAAAACACACAATTACCAAAAAAGATGCAAAATTACCAACAAAGACACAAAATTACCAAAGAAAGACATGCAATTGCCAAAAAAGATGTAAAAATGGAAAATAAGAAGTTAAGCATAAATAGAGATGGTAATTGTGGAGCTGCAGGAACAGGGTGACTGAGTTTAGTTTCGACTATACTCGACTCTGCTGAAGTGCTCTTGAGCCAGACACGGAGCAACCCTCACCTGTGTGGAGGAGATAATAGAAAAAGTTTGAGTCAACAGTGATTCTCCCTCACTCACACTTTTCACTTCTCATTTATTGATAAAGTCGTGAAAACAAACTCTCGGACGCATCGTGCCACAGATTTCTCTCGGCTGAATCTTTGATATTGTACCTCAGGCGAAGCATAGATCACGGCATTATCACAGATAAGCACGGGACGGAAAATGAATACGCCGCTGGAAGAGAAATGAAAGAGCAGAAAAAGGGCCATGAGAAAGATTTCATATCTTCCCTCTCCTGAGCTGGAGTGCACCCTGCTCGCAAAGAACTGTATTTATTCTAAAATTAACACAATGATCTATTCAGAAACTCAATTTTAACTCAATTAAAGCTTCTCTCCCTGTCGGTCATGCCTTTGTTGCAGTAATTGTCAGTCTCTGCTTCTCAGACTGGAGTTCTTTGAACATGAATCGCGCTGGAGCTCAAACCTTCAGCAGAGCGAGGGGGAACATTTTAATTCAGCCACACAAGGGGAAGAGAAACCATGACAGAGTAGCAGGTAGGAGTGGGTTTGAGTGCCTGCAGCGAGCTGTGCCAAACACACATATAACAGGGGAGCAGGGACACACACTAACACACACACACACACACACACACACTGCTGCAGAGGAAAGCGAGACTATGCAAATCGTTGAGCTAATGAATTTCTGAATTCCAGCCTTGGCTCCTGTGATGGTAATGAGCTTATTTTGGCATGAGCTCATAGAGGAGAGAGGGAATGAACAAAATCATACATGTGCACACACACACACACACACACACACTTGGTGATCTAAGCCAAACACAATCTCCTGCTGACAGTAGCTCATCAAACCTCCTCAATCTTCTTCTCCCTCGTTGTCTTTTCAGCCTGAGTTCCTGCGCGATTTAAACCTTTAAACACGTGTAGAAACACAAGACGACTGACAGTAACACAGACCACCTGCCTTATTTATCAACAATCAGGCATCCTCATATGTGCAGTGTTTAAGTAGGCCCAGGAGACCCTTAACCCATCTCAAGGACACTCCTCTCCTTCGGCACCGGAGCACCCCAGGGCTGCGTTTTCAGCCCCCTGCTGTACTTCTTGCGCACATGACTGTGGAGCCGCTTTCCTCTCAAACAGCTTCTTTAAATGTGATATCTTCCTCAAAGAAGTAAACAACAATCTCCTCCTCCTCCTGAGTGCAGCAAGACTTGAAGCCTTTTACATGAGATGATTAAACAGCACGAATATGCAAAAAACGTATGTTATTCATACCGCAGAGGCAAACGGCTGAGTTTGCTTTTAGTGAATCTTAAGTTTTTTCTGGTTAATATGCAGACATAGTATATGTCCAGAGCTTTTATTGTGAAAGGTAAGAACAGAAGCTGTAGATCTTTATCAGAGTTAAAGGAAAGAGAAGTTCACTGTCTCGGTTCAGACACCAGAGCCTCCGTGATGTTTTTAAACCACAACGTGATTGGTTGTTGTGGAAGCAAAGAAAAAACTAACCAGTTCTGAAAAAACAATTCTGTTGGTTTTCGCTCTGTAATATTTACATTTTATGTTAAAGTACTTGTAAGAAGCTTGTCATTAGAATGAGTTTGGAGGAATATATTGACGTGCAAATTAAACACCTGAAAAAGCAGTTTGATACAAAAAATGTGGAAATACGGAAAATCTGCATGACAACTATGGACCCTTGTTCAAATGTTTCTGCTCCACCCAACAAAATCAAACAAAATTGTCATGTCTGCACCCTCTCCTGTCCTCTCCTCTCTACTCTGTGTTAACAGCCTCTCCTGTCCTCTCCTCTCTGCTCTGTGTAAACCGCCTCTCCTGTCCTCTCCCCTCTGCTCTGAGTAAACAGCCTCTCCTGTCCTCTCCTCTCTGCTCTGTGTAAACAGCCTCTCCCGTCCTCTCCTCTCTGCTCTGTGTAAACAGATTTCAGTGAATATTTGTCACGTGACCGTTGGTCTCAGAATCAATCATGTCTTCACAGTGTCTCTGAGGAGCAGAATTTAATGTTTTTAACAGGATCTGGTTAGTGCAAACACTTTATTTTAAATGACACATGGAGAATAAAGAGATTCTGACACAAAAATCAACATTTAACACAAGTTTTGGCCACTTTTTTATAACTGATGATCTGTTGGAGGACTGTTAGAAAGTTCAAACTGATGATAATGCCCGTTTTTACAGTTTCTTTCTACACTAAACGGTGGCAATTCTGTACAGAAAACATGCTTTTTAACCTGCAGTGGGTTGGTGGGGTTTGTTTGCTGTCCTCATAGGTGTCAGGAGACCAACATGTCCTGACCAGACGCTGTTTGGTTTCTGCTAACGGAAGCATTTCTAACCTGTGATCAAGGAATGTCAGAAAGCCTGATCTGTTATTGTTCAGTGCATGAAGTTGTGTTTGATAAATACTTAGTTTGCAGGCGGCTGTCAGACACACGTCTTCAGCTTGTTGTGGTGTCATCGATCACGCTGCTCCATCAAATCACATCAGCTGGTTTACACAAACACTCTGATGACAGTAAACTGTTAAAAACACACGACAAATGACAGCAGCAGAGTGGGAGAGAGCGATCGATCGTCACACAATGAAAAACAGATTACAGACGGCCGCTTGGCAAAACAGCTGTCAGAGTAAAAACCCACACGCTTCTGATTAATGATCGTTTAAATCAAGTTTTACTCCAGATAGAGATGGATATGAAAATAAATGCAAGTCTGTGATGTTCCTGACAGTCTGCAGCTGTGATTCTTCTTCTTTCCTTGCTGCAGCTGTTTGTCCTTTTAAACACTGGAGGAATGTAATTAAGTATTCAAATACTGTGCTTTTTCTTTGCTTTCATATTTCCTGTCTTTGTAACTATATAGCTCTCCATTCAGAGTAAAACATTCAACTCTTTAATCCACTTCATTTATCTGAAGGCGCTTGTTAGTTTAAAAATGATGAAAATGGTTCAAATGTGCTTCAGCTCAACCAAAAAAACACCACTTAGGGAAGCACATTAATTGTCAGTAATAACAATTTAAAACAATAACAAAAACAAAAATGCATTTCCTAAATTTTAAGTACTTTAATACTGCTGACAACAAAGACAAAACAAAGACAAAATAACCAAAGAAAAAACACAAAATTACCAACAAAGACACAAAATTACCAACAAAGACACAACATTACCAAAAGAGACACAACATTACCAACAAAGACATAAAATAACCAAAGAAAAGACACAAAATTATCAAAAAAGACACAAAATTACCAACAAAGACGTACATTTACCAACAAAGACACAAAATAACCAAGACAAACTAACCAAAGAAAAGACACAAAATTACCAACAAAGACACAAAATAACCAAAGAAAAGACACAAAATTACCAACAAAGACATAAAATAACCAAAGAAAAGACACAAAATTATCAAAAAAGACACAAAATTACCAATAAAGACACAGAATAACCAAATCAAAGACAAAATTACCAAAGAGAAGCAAAACAATTACCAACAAAGACACAAAATAACTAACAAAGACACAAAATAACCAAAGAAAAGACACAAAATTATCAACATCGTCCAATTCCACTTTATTTTGAGTTATAATATGAAGATTTCCCTGCAGTCAGACGCCATTTCTGAAGCTATGTGTGATGTTTTTATAGGCATTCTCTGTATTGTCCTCCTGTGGTCTCCTCTATATTAGCAGTTTTAATTGTTAGTGGCAGAGTGGATTCACATTACCTCCAGACAGTGTTAGAGCTGGTGAATTGATCTGATTGATGGCAGCGGTTCTGTCTCCCGCGGGTCGACCGAGCAGCAGAAACCAATCATCAATCATTCCTTTAACTGCCGATGGACAATCCCATCGTCACTCAGCTCCAACCTAATTGGGAACTTCTAATAGCTGGGAATGTGTTTGTACGATCAATATCAATCTGAAGTCTGTGTACAAAGATTTTCCTATATGTGCTTTATTATTATTATCACCACTGAAAACTAACAATGTGCTGGCCCATCTTTCTGTTGTCTTGCTGCTCGTCCTAATTAAGTGGAGCTTCAGTTCTTATAATATTGTGAAAAGCAGGTCCAGGCATTCACGAATTGCTGTCTTCTCTATTTGTGTTTAATTTTACATTTTTGTTTCCAGCAGAGCAGAATAAGACTAATAAGTACAACCACTGGAGCTTTGATTTCAGAGCGGATTTTAGGTATAAATTTCACTCGACAAGTTTATAAAATATAATGAGGTTAAAGTCTAAAACACCTTCATGGCCTGCAGGCAGCTTGGGATATTCTGCTCTGTTTCAGCAGAAAGAAGTCTTTGTGTTTGTGTCCGATATTCTCTCTTTCAGCTCTGTTATTGGTCGAGGGGAGATATCTGCTTCTGTAGCTGCTAAAGGCTCCACTTTGTTCACCAAGCAGGTCGATTAAAGGGACTTTTTCTATATGAATAGGACACGATGAGAGCTGTGAGAGTGAACCGGAACAGTTATTTTTTGACTGGACGGATAAACAATAAGCTGAAAGTCACGACGAGGCTCCATAAAGCCGAGAAAAGCAGATTCAGAGACGCCTTAACACATTAGGTGACAAAAAGAACTCTTTGGTCTATTAAAAAAACACTTTTTTATGGGGTCTGTTATATCGTAGTCCTTAGAACGCCATTTGGAGGGACTTTACTTTTAGCTGTGCGAACAACAGCCATCTCAAAACTAAAACAACAGCTCTATAAAGGACACAAAAAACCCTCAACACAAAATAACCAAAGAAAAGACACAAAATTACCAATAAAGACGCAAAATATCTAAAGAAAGGACACACAATTACCAACAAAGACACAAAATTACCAAAGAAAAGTCACAAAATGACCAATAAAGACACAAAATATCCAAAGAAAGGACACACAATTACCAACATGGCACAAAATAACCAACGAAAAGCCACAAAATTACCAACAAAGACACAAAATAACCAAAGAAAACACAAACACAAAAAAGGAAGAGGACAAGGACAAATTGACTGACAGTGATGTCCAAGCTTTACTGAATATAATTGACTGATTTTCGACTCTTCCAGAGGCCTCTTACCTTTTATACGGCCCCGAGAAAACTCCTTTCTCACCGTCGCTCTCAAGCTGAGCTCAGACACGCTGCGGAGGAAACTCTTTTCAGCGGCTTGTATCTGAGATCTCATTCTTTGGGTCACTATACAAAACTCAAGACAAGAGGTGAGGGTTAGAACATAGATGGTAAATGGACTGGTAACCCTTCTTCATCACAGTGGTGCGGTACAATGCCTGCATCACGCCGCACCAAGCCTTCACATCTCACACTCTGTTCTACACTACAGAACTGTGAACTCAGATTGGAGCTGTTGTCACTTCATGCAGTAATTTAAGATCTATCAGTCATAGCCATGGCAACAAGTCATTTGTGTGTGTCATTATTTAGTCGAAGTATAAACAATGTATTTGGTCATTTAATTTAGACAAACTCCCTGACAGAGTGTCTCCTCCCTCCTGGCTTGCTCTCCACAACATCTGTGTGTGAGCAGTGCCTGACAGCTCCGGCTCATCGAGGAGGAGGAGGAGGAGGAGGAGGAGGAGGAAGCAGCCAGCAGCACTGAGGCTCACACCGCTGAAGAGATGATAGGAACGTTCAGTGAGGGCAGAAGATCCTGACAGTTTGCCGTCTGCCAATTTCACTGAAAATATCCCCCAGTCAGCACATTTATCCTCCCAGCAACTCGGTTGGTGGAGCTCACACTTCACGCTGTTACTGTTCGTCTTTCTGATCAGGACAAAAACTGAACCATCCAAACAAAACTGTCAAAACTGAGAAATATCCTTGAAACTGTGTTGTGAATGTCATTTTCATCAACATAAAAAAAATCCTGAATGATGAAAGACAGACCTGCATCCGAAATCTCTCTTCTTCATTAGTGCATTCATCTCCTGCACTAATAAGCAGCTGCAGAACCATCCATTTCCATCCTTTTTTCCGGGGCCGGGTCGCGAGGGCAATGAGATATTCCAGACGTTCCTCCCCCAGCAGCGTTTCCAGCTCCTCCTAGAGGACCAGATGAGAGATATAATCTCTGGTTGTGGGTCTCTCACCAGTTGGTCAAGTCTGTGAACTCTGAGCTCTCAGGGAAGGTTAGCAACCTTTACTAACTAACTCATTAGAGGTCGAGCATTCCTGCATGCTCCACAATAAAGGAGCCAACATGTATTTTTGGGTTCCACTCACTGACAAAGTAGTGTGATGTTAAAAACCACTTAGGACCGGCAGCAGGGAAGGTGGACGACTCAAACAACCAGGACTTTAAAATGGGAGACTTGTTTTTGTCCCCTTGTTACGTATATCTGTCTTTTACTGGAAGTAGTGTTTGTGGATTCCGTTTATTATTTTTTTATTTTGAAGCCTAATTCTCTTAGTTATTTTACTGTTATTGTACAGTTACTTTACAGTTATTTACAGTTATTTTTACTGTTATTTACATTTACTTTGATTTATACCTGGCTTGTTTCGCTTTTTCTGTAAGTCACTTTGGATAAAAGCATCTGCTAAATGACTGAATGTAAATGCACTTTACAGTTACAGTTATACCTTTTTTTAATGTCTTCAAAACAGTGGTGTGTCACATATTGGAAGGGCTGCAGTGTTTCAGAAATCATAAAAATAATAATAACTTTGTTCATATCACATTTTTTTGGTGAGGGGCAATGACTTCAATAGGAGTTTTGAATGTAAGAGAACCAAAGGATATTTGGCGAAAATCTAGTTGACACAGGCTGGATTCTGATGTCACTTGTTCATAGAATTAGAAAGTTTTTCATGGACAGCTCCTTGTGTGAACACACTTGAATCATCTGCATAGAAGAAACAGCTGGTTCTCAGTTGATCGTTAGTGTGGATGGTTTGTAGGATTGAGCAAAGAGTTTTGTCTGGAAGTCGCGTTCGTGTGTCCTGTTGTTGGCAGTTTTGTGTGGAGGAATTTGTGGTTTTAAAGACTTAACCACTAACCAAGTGGTTTTGATGCCCTTTAACCAAAGTTTTCAATGTCTTCTAAACAGCGGTCTGATGTTGCTCATTCACAGAATAAGATAGTTTTTCCTGGACGGCTTGTGTGAACACACTTGAATCATCAGCATAGAAAGAGTGGCTCGTTCTCTCGCTTCTCAGTTGATCGTTGGTGTGAGTGGTTTTTAGGATTGAGCAGGGAGTTTTGTCCAGAAGTTTTTTTTGTGGAGGAAATAGTGATTTCAAGAGCTAACTCTTTTCTTTTACATAGTCTTACCAAATGGTTTTGGTGCCTTTTAACTGAAATGTTTAAAGTGTAGCTCGTTCAGAGATTTAGAGAGCTTTTCCTGGACAACAATGAAGTCTGCTTCTTGTGTGAACACACCTGAATCATCTGCATAGAAGGAGCGGCTGGTTCTCTCGCCTGTTTGTTGGTATGAGCAAGCACTCTGCTCTGTGGTAGAACGTTCTTGAGCGTACGCCTCCTTTCACCTCCCAGCTCAGCGTAGAACATTTGGTTCTCTATTATACTTTCAATTAATTCTGTCAGTTATCTGCTGGGTTTTGTGTAGAAGGAGTCGATGGTTGCACATGGTTTCTTGACGCCGTATTTAATGTGTTGGATGAGATTCAGTTCATAATAATAATGTATAACCAGCTGATACTACTATTACTAGTCTGCACATTTTATAAAATAGCTGCTTTCCTTCCAGTCTTTGTGCTCTGTGTCTTAGTTTGAAGCTATTTTATAAGCAACTGTTGGTAAAACTGTCTTAGAGGTAGAAATGTTGTTTGTCTGAGTGATTCCCACACACTCAACTGTACAAACCGCAACAGTAATCATTATTTCTGTCAGTCGTTCCCTTTCAGAGTGACAAAGCTCTGCGGCGGCCACACATCACTCTTCTCTCTTCAAGGGAAAAAGTGGCAAAACAAATGTGACACAACAAATAAGTTTCCAGAGAGAGAGAGAGAAACAGAGAGAGAGAGAGGGAGAGAGAGAGAGAGAGAGAGAGAGAGAGAGAGAGAGAGAGAGGGAGAGAGAGAGAGAGAGAGAGAGGGAGAGAGAGAGAGAGAGAGAGATAGATAGAGTCGACAGGGATCGTGTCTCGCTGAGCAGTCTTATCAAAGTGATGGCTGCCATTTTTCCAGCTGACACCTGTGTCTCATCTCACACTGAGTGTGTAGTTGCATGTGTGCAGCGCACAGTGTGGGGCAGAATGACATTCTGTACCTGACAGGGATGATTGCAGGTTGGCAGGAATTTAAAGTCAGGAAAACAGAACGAAAGAACAGGTAGAAAGGGAGTGATAAGTGAGGAGGGCTGCAGCTCCGGGAGCAGATAAAGTACAGAGTGGCTGATTGGTGCGAGCAGCAGTGTTAATCAGACACAGTGTCAGTAAGCAGAATATAACGTGTCGCCTGTCAGGAATAACTCCTTCCTGTTCGTCACGAGGTGAGAAAGTGCTGTTGCTCGGCTTCGGGAGACTCCACCTGGAAAAGGGATGAGAAACGAGCATTATTGTGATCAACAGTTGTCTGTAGTTATTTGCATCAAACGGTGGAAAATAAAGCAGATAATGTCAATCAACATGAGAGGGAAACTGGGATCGTTCAGAGGTTAATGATGTTTCTGATTCACCACAGTGAGGACCTGAACTCTACCCTTTTAATATGTTCAGGTTGTGATTTAAGATCCATCCCAGCAGTGCACAGAGTCTGTTTAAATGTCTAAAGTGATTAGTCTGCAACCTCGCAGTTCATTTTGAATTTCCAAATGGGGTAAGCAGCAAAGTGTGCCTCGATAAAACGATCAATCAGAGCACACTGTGCTAGTTTGTAGAGATGGGGGAAATCAATACAGCATAGTATTGCGATATTTTGCGTGGCAATATGATATCAATTCATGTCTGCCATATTTAGTGTCCTTTTTAATAGTTTCTTTAAAAATATATATTTTTACATTAAATCTAAAGTTTTACTGTGAGAAAAACAAAAATTCAAAATTACAAGAAAAAAGTGAAATTTACCAGAAAAAAAGTAAAAATCACAAGGATGTTAGGATATCGTGTTGGGACATTGTCTAAATAATGCTACGAAGTTCGTTTTTTTTTCTGTTTCATTCAGAAACATTGAGAGCAATAAAGTGAAAGCGAAGGAGGAGGAGAAAAAGCAGATTATCAAGCAAAAAAAGTTCCTGGTCAGGTGAGCCAAACAAAAGGAAGTTATGTTGTTTGAAGTGATGTCACTTAACTTCAGTTCGTCACTTTGTACATGTAACTTTGTACATGTAACTTTTGTAATTTATGTGCATTTTGTTTTTATTTAAGCATTCTTCCATAACTTTTTAACCTTACACATGTAATTTTGTAGCCTTAACCAACTGAAACTGGTCTTTTTTGCTGCCTAAACCAAAGAAACGTGAGAGTGAAATGTAAAAAAACAACGACCAGGGATTGACCGGACTGATAACAACCTACTGCACCAACCAGCAGGTGGAACAGGCCTGTACACACCGGTTCAACAGTCTGATAACATCCCACACGAGGCTCCAGAATCTGGTTTGTTCATGTCCTGTCCCTCAAAAAGCTTCCCTGACCTTTACCACTTGAGTTTAATGCCTAACATTAATCATACAAGGTGGGTCCATGCAAGAAAAGTAGTGGGAGTCAAAACCAGGCCTGAATCCGGATAATGAGAATAATAACAATAATAATAATGCAAACCACATGTGAAACACATTCTCATCTCAAGGTTCATATACATCAGGGCACTGCTGGATCAGTGTTTGGCCACAGAGAGGACACAATATTATAGAGTCCTCAAGGACAAACACACACACACACACACACACACACACACATATATATATATATATATATACAGTAAACTGGAGGCAGTAAACGCCAGATTGCAGCAGATGTCCGTGACACTGCATAAGGAATTGTTCAGGGCAACATGGTGGCATATGTGTTTGCATGTAGGTGCCTGTGTGTGTGTGTGTGTGTGTGTGTGTGTGTGTGTGTGTGTGTGCTCTTGCATACATGCATAAGGGACCTTTTGATGAGCTCCAGATTGAGTCCTCCTGGGGCTCCGTCCTTCTGTCTGTGTTAGTGTTAATGGAGTTTATGGCTCCTTTAGTTACACTGGAGCGATGACGGCGATGCTGAACGACCAAAAATAAAAAACAGGGAAAGAAAAAGGACAGAAAGAGGAGAGAATAAATGTATTATCTCATTTATTTATGTGTGTGTGTATGTGTGTGTATGTGTGTGTGTGTGTGTCCCGGGCTCCTCTGAGAGATGTGTGAGCTGATAACTTTGAGGTTCAGGAAATTAATATTTGGCAGCTGTTAGGGTCCGCTGAGTGCTCCCTTCATCTGTTTACTCAGGTAGTCTTTAGTCTGAATGGAGTCTGAGCTGCAGAAAAGACTCAGTAATGATGAGCGAGGAGGCAGATCTCTGCTGATAAATACAGACGGAAGAAAACTCCAGAGTTTTCACTTGAAAGTGGAGCTTCTGTTGGAGTGGTTTCTGAGTTTAACACAGTTATTCCTCAAGTGAAGTCACATATTCTCCACGATTTGTAAGAGAAGTTGCAATGTAAAGGAAAAAAACAAATATATATATATATCATTTTTCCTGTTAATTTGTCCTAATAACCAATGCAACCGTCCAAAGAACCTCTCAAATCTATCAAAGAACCTCACAAACATCTTTAAGCCCTCAAGAGCCTCTAAAAGACCCAATAAAACCTTTTGAAGAAACTCTAGAAAACTTGAATAAAATCGCGGGCCAACATTGAACAAATAAACCTTTTAATTTATACCAAACATGTTTTGCTTTAACATTAAATATGGAACCAGCAACGCTTAGAAACATACAATATATAACAAAATAGTGCTGACATGCAAAATCAAATTTCAAATAAAAAACACATCAAAGTCATTAATTTATTACTTAAAAAATAAATAAAAATCGTATGCCTCTTTTCTATTTGCATCCTTCTGATTTAAATATCAAAATAAACTTTTTCAACAGGTTAATAAATTCTGCCTTTCTTTTCGCCATTTTTGGGAAGGGGTAGCCCGGAGACAGCTCTAGCTTGAGGTTGCTATGACGACTGTCACAGAGGAGCGTTTCTGGGTCCTGTCCTGATTGACGCGCCAAAACAACAGCAGGGCATTGTGGGATTTGTAGTATTAGCTGTAAATGCGCCGTATAATACCGGCGGGTCAGCTTTTATAGTACTATAATAATATAATAATTTCGTATTGCCTCGCGGGCCAAATAACATTACACTGCCGGCCAAATTTGGCCAGCGGGCCAGAGTTTGACACTCCTGATCTATAGTGATCACCAGGTTCTCTTAAAATATATCTAGAACCTCTACCTGATCATGCTGGTTAAGAACATTCTCTCTCTTCAGCCGTCACCTCGTCCTCTCTTACTGATCTCTCTCTCTCACTAACAAACCTTAGCGAGGGAGTAATTGCTACCTTTCCCTGCGCGGCGTCACTCTGTGTGTGTGTGTAGCGTGTTCTCACTTGTTTGTGTCTGATTGCTGATGCACTAATGTGTTTCTCTGCAGGCGTTTCATTTCAGCGTCATGGTTTCTATGATTGTTATACTTGGCAGTAGTAATTGAATTGTTATAATTGGCAAAACATGGTTACAAAAACAAAACCCAAACAGTCCCCTACCGTGTGTGCGCGTGTGTGTATGTGTGTGTGTGTGTAAGTGGGTCAGAGATGTTTGTGCAGTTGTGTTAGTTGATGTGATTAACTATTGTGAGATGAAACATGAATAAAACAACATGTTTGGCTGTACTTTGTAACGAGACAGTTCCAGTAACGAGCCCTAGTTTCACTAATGACTGATCTGGGAGATTATGCATTCATACACACACACACACACACTCACAGACACACACACACACACACACACACACGGGGGAGTTGACAGTGAAGAGCGTTGTGTGTTTTTCTAGCAAACAGTAAAATTGTTTGTTTCTTCCAGGTTTGTCAAATAGTTTATTTATGCTTCTCCTCAGACTCTAAGTGTTCTTCTAATTGGATCTATTTTAACACGACGGCATGTCAAAGAATATTTCTCTAATTAGCTTACAAATGTTTATTCTGAGACGTCACCTTGTGAAAAATGTGGCGGCGGAAAAACATAACCAGTTAAGTCAGACGTCTGTTGAGCGCTATTTGCTCTGCAGACTCTGTTTAAACATTAGTGCTGAAGGTTTCTGATGTAGCGTGTGCACCAAGTAAATATACTGTAGGAGCCAACAGCCTCTTACAGATAAGAAGAGCAGACTGAGAGAGTGATGAGCTGAGATCCAACACTGTTTTACTTTGGTGGAGTTAATGTTACCATTGGCTGATGCGTGGCGGGGTTCTACCTTTTTAACCCTCTGAACCCCGACGAGCCTTTTCAAAGCATTTTCTGCTCCTTTCCATGTATTTCACTGCATTATATAAAATCTTTGTAAATCTTTAAGTATCTGCATGGTATTTATATAAAAACACTTTTCTAAGTGCCCACAAGTGTCACGAATGTTGTAAAAAAAAAACACAAAAAAAGACCAAAATGAAGACGTAAAATAACCAAAATGACTTAAAAAAAAAAACAAAAAAAGACACAAAAAACAAAAAAAGACATAAATGACCAAAAAAGACACAACATTCCCAAAAGAAAACAAACAAAATGATAAAAAAGACACACACTTTTACAAAAAAGACACAAAATTACCACAAAAAGGATTTATAATGACCAAAAACAGTTTTCTCCACATATTGTACATATTGAAGTGTTGTCTTGTTTCCAGCCTCTCCTGTCCTCTCCTCTCTGCTCTGTGTAAACAGCCTCTCCTGTCCTCTCCTCTCTGCTCTGTGTAAACAGATTTTCATTGAATATTTGTCACGTGACCGTTGGTCTCAGCAGAATCAATCATGTCTTCTCAGTGTCTCTGAGGAGCAGAATTTATTGTTTTTAACAGGATCTGGTTAGTGCAAACGCTTTATTTTGAATGACACATGGAGAATAAAGAGATTCTGTCAAAATATCAACATTTTAACACAAGTTTTGGTCTCTTTTATTTTTTTTCTAGGGTAAACTGTGGATTTATAGTGATTTTTTTCAAAGAAAGTAACGTTTCTGGTGCGGTTTACAACACAAATATCTCATATAATGAAATGTACGCGTCAATTTTTAAGGATTCAGTTCTCATATATTTTACATATTGCAGTGAAGAATAAGGCAACAGTGAGTAAATGTTAAAGAGAAAACACAGTTCTAAGCTTTGTTTGGTCACTTTTTCTAATGTAAACTCTTGTGAACGATGATCTTTTCAAAGACTGCCGGATAGTTCAAATTCCAACGATAATGCTTTTTTTTTTTTTTTTACAGTTTCTTTCTATGATAAACGCTGTATTTTTGGTGATCTCTTTAAGAAAACACATTTCTAACCCTGGGTCAGGGATAAGGGACTCTACTTGCTCATCCTATGAGCGCTGATAACGGCCCTTTCAATAATTTTTGGACCCTGGTCAGAGCTGGCTGATGCTGCGCTACGATTGGCCAGTCTGAGTTGGAAGGGTGGGGCTTAGCATTAAATGCCTCACATCTGTCCAACAACTCAGCTGCAACCAGGAGACAGCAGCCTGTGTTTGGGATGGACAGGTGAGCAGTGTGTCAGTCAGGGAAATGAAGAGGTTTCTCCTCTGAACGAGGACAGAGCTTCACTTCTGGCTATAACTCAGCATGTTAAACACATATCTGCAGCAAACTGGAGCATGACTGCTACACACTGTAATGTAGCCTACTTTGTCGGCAGTCCCAGCCTCGGGAGATGCACTGGCAATCTGACACGCAGGTTTTCTAACCAGTGCTGGAATAAATATTCACATCCTTTACTTAAAGAGTCCTGCAGACCCTAGCATGAGACGTTTCCTCTCGTCCTCAGGAGAAACCGTTCACTGGCATCAGTAAAGACCACAATCAGCACCTCAACAACTACAGTTGTAGGTCTTAGATAGCCATTAGGGACTTTTATACTCCTATTTCAGAGTAGGTACCCTCCCAGCACAAGAGGAACCATGAGGGTACGGTGACTGTTGGACACATGAGCATCAGGAACCAGCTTTAAGATAGCTTTAGATAACTAACCAGCAGTTAAATAAGAAAAAAAATAACATGTTTCATGGAGTTACATTTAGTTCCTGGTCCCTGGTTTAATTCACCTGTTCGGAATACAGGTTTAGTTCCTGGTTCTCCTGGTCTGAACACATGTTTAGTTCCTCTGGTCTATATACAGGTTTAGTTCCTGGTTCCTCTGGTCCGAACACAGGCTCAGTTTCTGGTTCCTCTGGTTCAAACTCGGGTTTAGTTTCTCTGGTCTATATACAGGCTTAGTTCCTGGTTCTCCTGGTCCAAACACAGGTCTGGTTTTTCTGGTCTGGATACAGGTTCAGTTTGTGGTTCCTCTGGTCCAAACTCCAGTTCCTAGTTCCTGGTTTCTGTGGTTTGAACACAGGTTTAAATCCTGGTGCCTCTGATCTGAACTTCTGGGTTCACCTGATCCAAACTCCAGTTTAGTTCCTGGTTCCTTTGGTCCAAATACATGTTTAGTTCCTCTGGTATGATTAAGGTTTAGTTCCTGGTTCTTCTGGTCTGAATACAGGTTTAGTTCCTTTTTTCTGAGTTGTAGTTCATGGTTCCTGTTGTCAGAACACATTTAGTTCCTGGTTCTCCTGGTTTGAACACAGGTTCAGTTCCTGGTTCCTCTGGTCCACACTTCAGTTTAGTTTCTGGTTCCTCTGATCTGAATACATGTTTACTTCCTCTGTTTTGAACAGTGATTAAGTTCTCGGTTCCTCTGGCCTGAACATGTTTAGTTCCTACAGTCTGGACACGGGTTCAGTTCCTGGTTCCTGTGGTTCGGATACATGTTTAATTCCTGTGGTCAGAATACAGGTTCGGTTTCTGGGTCCTCTGGTCTGAATATGTTTATTTGCTTTGGTCCGGACAAAGGTTTAGTTCTTCTGGTTCAAACACAGGTTCAGTTTCTGGTACCTCTGGTTCAAATTTCAGCTAAGTTCCTGGTTCCGAATATGTGTTTAATTCCTCTCTTCTGAATACAGGCTTGTTTCTCAGTTCCTCTGGTCCAAACATTTTCCTGGTTTCTCTGGTTCTTACTCCGGTTCAGGTTCTTCTGGTCTGAACACGGATTCAGTTCCTTTTTCCTCAAACTCCCACATAAACAGCAAGTGTTTGTTTCAAATATGCTTTCTGTTTGTTTATTCCAGTAACATATCTTTTAGATTCATCACATTTAGACACAAAAACAGCTTCAAAAAACATCCAGTAGTTTAAACTAAAAGCACTTGTTGCTGATTTTCCCTGTCAGTCAGTTCCAAGTCCATAATGAAAGCTGCAGGAATAAATATTCATATCTGTCATTTCCTCAGAGCTCTGACTCCACTGCTGCTGATCAGCGTGAACAACAGGAGCTGTTTCCTCTGAGGAGAAACAGAATACAGATGTTTATTTTCAATATTTATTTCCCACTCATACTCATCCACAGATCATCATTAAGTGTTGATGCCATTTTTAGTTTTAAATAAACTTTTAAAGGTATTTGTAACATGCTGAGAGTCCTTTTGCATCATTTAGTGTCTTTTCTCTTTTCATAAATCTCTGTCTCAGCTCCATTTATTTTACAGTGGTAGTTACTAATGACTTTTTAGATGAATATTTCACATATGGGCCATTCATAAATGAAAATGGATGTTTACATATTAAACCAGCAGTTTTTCTTCAGTAAGATTTAGACTTTCAGTATTTTCACATTGTTGTATATTTTTCTTGATTAACCTCGTTACACTCTGATGATCCAGTGTGTTTTGTCTCTGCGGGACACAGCGTGCATGTGTGTTAACGTGCACATGCACATGCATGTTTTAGTGCTCGTCACTGTGTGTTTGCAGTCAGACTCCTAAGTGGATCTGAACTCATTTCCTCGCTCAGTAAATTCAGATCATGAACCGAAATGACGATAAACTGGGTTTTTTTCTTCCTGCTGCACAAAGACGATGCATTTTGAATGTGACAAGAGATGAAATTCATTTGTAGAGTCTTAGCCACCGCAATAAGGTCATGTCTGCCAGAGCCCCCTCTCTCTCCCTCCCTCATTGTGCAGAGGCACATGCAGTTTAAGTATATGTGGTCGAGCAAATCCCACCACTCAGTCAGCTTTATAAATATGTATTTAGAATACTAGAGGCTCTATTTGTCTGCCCTACATTCAATTTATAACTGAGAATAATCTGTGAACTATTAGGTAAAATGTAATCCCTCCTCATTCTCTGCTTTATTGAGTCTATTCACACAGCTGGCTGCTCCCACAGTGCAGCAGCATGCTGATATATGACTGTACATACCTGCAGAGGACACACACACAGGGAATAGTGTGTGAACTGATATGCAACATATGCAGAATAGTGAATAATGCATCCTGCCTGTGGTGCTCCAGTCATATCTGATACAAATACTTTATATTCACCTAAATATGTCATTCATCATGATGAGTTGACACATAAATAAACACTGAATCTTTCCTATTAACATAAAGCCTGCAAAACAAAACACAACAAGCTGTAATTTATACTTGTATAAGACTTTCACATGCATTAGTGTCATGGATCCTATTTCTGCATCGATCTAATTATAGCTGGGTCTCTCATTAAAAGCAAATGAGCTGACTGTTCTGAATAATGTAAATGTAAATGCACTCAGTGACACACAAGTCCAGACACAGCGAGGAGAGAGAGGCTTTTAATCAGAAAAGGAGGTTAAAGCAAGAGACAAAATGTGTTTTAGTTACCCAGCAGTCCATAAAGTCTCAGCGGAGTCTTAATGTAAGAAATAAATCTCAGTAATTATACAGATATTTTAATGTTACTATGCAAATCTTCAAAACCCAGAACTGAAGCGTCAGCACTGACTTCATTTAAAACTAATCTGGATGAGCAAATACATTTAGTTAGAGAAAGTCTTTTAGACCCAGAGCCTCTCAGGGACCCAGAAAAAAAACTCTTAAAAGACCTCTAGAATCTCAAAAAGGTACCATGAACCTCATAAATGTCTTTTAGTCCTCTAGAGCCTCATAAGGAAAAACCTTGTAAATGGCCTTTAGGACCACCACGATCATCACCAGGTCGTCTTTACAGATCCCTGAAACCTCTTAAAAGTGCAATAAACCTCATACATGTCTTGTAAACATCTTTAAGACACAATTATACCTCTTAAAGGACCTCTAGAACCCCCCTAATATCCAATGCATCCACCTTAAGAACCCCTCAAACTTCTCAAAAGGGCCAATAAATGTCAAAAACCTCTTCAAGTCCTCAACAGCCTCTAAACGATTAAAAAAAAACATTGTGAGGAACCTCTAGAACATCTACAGTGATCACCAGGTTATCTTAAAATACCTCTAGAACTTCTACAGTGACTTCTACCACCACCTTAATGACTAATCATAACTCTTAAAGGACCAATTAACCTCATAAATGTCCTTTAGCCCTCTAGAGCCTCATTAGGACCCAATAAAAAATCTTAAAGGACCTATGGAAGCTCCACAAAGATTACAAGGTGACACAAACAATGAAACAATGAAACCTCTTAAGGACGTCTCAAGGGACCAATAAACCTCCTAAATGTCTTTTAGCTCTCTAAAACTTCCTCAAGACCCAATATAGCCACCTAAAGGACATCTAGAAGATGCAGTGCTCACCTAGACCCCCTAAAGGAACTCTAGAACCTCCAAAATGATTAACGGATCCTCTTAAAAGACCTCCATAATAACTTCTCAAACCACTTTAAGGACTTCTCAAACTTGTAAAAGGACTAATAAAAAAACGTCATAAACATCTTTAGCCCTCTAGAACCTCTTAAAGACACAATCAAACTTCCTAAAGGACCTCTAGAAGCCCCCTAATGACCACTGCAACCATCTTAAGAACCCCTCAAACATGTAAAAGGAGCAATAAACCTAAAAAATGAGGCGTCCCGGTGGCTCACACTGGTAGAGCGTGTACCATGAAGGCTGAGTCCTTGCTACGGCGGACCTGGGTTCAAATCCGGCCTGAGGTCCCTCTGCCTCATGACCTGAGGCAGACCTGTCTCCCCCTGTCTATCCGTCACTTACAATAAAGCATGAAAAATGCCCAAAAAAAAATCTTTAAAAAACCCATCAAAAACATCTTTAAGTCCTCGAGAGCCTCTAAAATACCCCAAAAAACCTTGTGAAGAACCTCTAGAACATCTACAGTGATCACCACTAAATTCTATTATTATAGATATATTATTATATTTATTTTCCCTAACAGTACTTTTCTCTGGTTGATTCATAAAGATGCTCTTCATAGCAATGCATTCCTCAGATCTTCTCATTTCTTATGAATCCACTACAGTCATAAAAAGAAAAGTCCAACATCCTGCCGCTCGGCCAGCAGAGCGCCAAGGCCTGACTATTAAATGTCTTACAATCGACTCAACATTTACTTGAATGCATGAAAATTCTTCATAACATGAGGTCAACTTGGTGCTTCATGCACCAAAATTTTCGCAGACTTTTCAATTTATTGTTCTGACTGTAGACATTGACGTGATTTTTTCGGGTTATTCTGCCCGCCTCAGAGCTGCTGGTGTGACTGCACACTCTCAGTCTTCTTTAAATGTTCTCTGAATGTTTTTCCGTGGCTGATGTGAAGCACGTTGAACTCTCTGCGTGTCTGAAAGGTGTGATAGAGATGAGGCCGCCTCTCCCCGCCTCGTCCGCGGGGTGAGGGAGGTGAGAGAGACTGGGGAGGCTTTGGGAGAGCAGAGTAGAAAAAAATGGAAGTCAAAGGGAAGTGAGAGGGAGACTTCCAGCAAACAGATGAATGATCCTGCATTTCTTATCACGTTCCTGCACATGGTGTAAACATGCGTGTTTGTGTGTGTGTGTGTGTGTGTCCTGGCTCGCCTAATTCTCTCAGTAAATCAGTTTCCTCCCCTTCAGTCGCAGCACACTCTCCTCCTGTCGTCCTTTTCTCACAGGCTGATCTCGTTGTATTCACAGCGTATTGAATTGCTATCGTGCATCGTGTTAATGTTGCTGACAAATTACAGCATGTAAATAGTGTCTGTGAAAACGGTGGTCCCTTGGCGGCGGGATAATGGAGCACACATTCAGCTGGTTATTGTTGAATGTTTTTCAGTGGATTGTAGCTCGGGGCGAGCTGTCCTCTCTTCTTTCATGGTTGCTGTATAAAAGAAAGTGGAGGAGTCTGTGTGTGCAAATATTTGTGTGTGTGTGTTCAGCCAGAGGTAGAGGACGTTTCCTCGTCTTGTTTGGCAGCGTGTCTGGCTCTTTGTGTGCAGTATTAATCTTACTCAGGGTGGCAGTGATGGCTCTGTGGTTTGTGTGAAAGCGCTGGGAGTGGCGGAGCGAGCGGGTCACTGTGTGTTTTAACGGCTCTGATTGAAATCCATTTTTTTCCCTCACAATAAACCAAAATAAAAGAGCTCTCAGTTTAATCAGTGTCAGTTAGAATAAGTGATTTATGAAAAGGCTGAGTTGCTGTTTACCCGTCAGCATGACATAATGACGGAGTGACTTACAGCAACCTGTAAAGGAACTGTGTTTATACAGCGCCGACCAATCAGAGCACAAGCCAACATTCATCATTCATACAGTGAGGATGCCAGCTTAGAGGTTCAGTGTCTCTACTACAGGACACCAAGACTCGGAGCAAATTTAGAGTGAAATTCTGAAATGTTCTAGAGAGCTGCAAGACATTTATGAGGGTCATTGGTCTTTTTTAGAGGTTCTAGAGGTCCGTTAAGAGCACTTGATGATCATTGTGGAGCTTCTAGAGGTCCATTACAAGGTTTTATTGGGTCCTTATGAGTCCCTAGAGGGCTAAAGTACATTTATGAGGTCCACAGTTCCTTTATAAGATTTATTGGGTCCTTATGAGGCTCTAGATGGCTAAAGTACATTTATGTGGTTCCTTTATGAGGTTCTATAGGTCCTTTGAGAGGTTTAATTGGGTCTTTAAGATGTTCTAGAGAGCTACAAGACATTTATATGGGTTATTCGTCTTTTTGGAAGTTCTAGAGGTCCGTTAAGAGGTTTTTTTTAGGTCTTTATGAGACTCTACAGAGCTAAAGTACATTTATGAGGTTCACAGTTCTTTTATGAGGTTCTAGAGGGCTTAAAGAAGTGTATTGGTTTGTGGGGTTCTTAGGGGGTTTGTGGTTGTCCTTTACAAGGTTTTTCGGGGTCCTTATCAGCCTCTAGAGGGCTAAAGTACATTTATGAGATTAATTGGTCCTTTTTCAGGTTTCAGAGATCCTTACAGTGGTTTTAGAAGCCATTAAAGAGGTTCTAGGGGGTAAAAGACATTTGCTAGGTTTATTCCTTAGGATTGTTGTAGAATTATTATGATGGAGGTCTTTAAAGATGATCTGTTGATCATTCTGGGGGTTCTATAGGTCCTTTCAGAGTTCTGATTGAGTCTTTAAATGATTACAATACATTTTTTGAGATTTATTTGTCCTTTTACAGGTTCTAGAAGTCTTTTAAAAGGACCTGGTGATCACTGTAGATGTTCTAGAGGTTCTTAACCAGGTCCTATTGGGTCTTTTAGAGGCTCTCGGGGGCTTAAAGATGCTTGTGAGGTTTATTGGTCCTTTGACAGATTTAAGAGGCTCTTAAAGTAGTTGCAGTGGTCAATAGGGGGTTCCAGAGGTCCGTTTAGAGGTTTAACTGGGTCTTTAAAATGTTCTAGAGGGCTTCAGCACAGTTATGAGGTTTATTGCCCTTTTTAGAGGTTCTACATGTCTGGTTAGAGGACCTGGTGATGAGTGTTGTGGTTCTACATGCCCTTTAAGAGGTTTTATGTGGTCCTTATGAGGCTCTAGAGGTCTAAAAGACCTTTACGAGGTTCACGGTTCCTTCATGAAGTTTAATATGTTTTTTTCTGGGACTCAATGAGGCTCTTGATCCAAAAGAAGTTTAGTGGGTTTATAGGTTTGAGGGGTCCGGTTTATTCTGTTCTTTAGGTTTGAGATCTTGTTGAAAACCTTCAACAGCGTTTCTTGCCGTCAGCTTCCCTCTAAAGTTCTGCCTTCCAACTTCATGAGGCCAGTTTGTGTTTGATGATGATAGAACAAGTAAAATCGGAGATAAGATCAAATAAATGTATTATAAAATATATAATTAGACATTCTCCTCATTTTACCTCTTAGATGTTAGATTTGGAACCAACATTTACAATTCTTCACTGCAAGTAAAAAACATTTTTAAAAAAACAGATTTTTTGTGTGTGGGTGTTCAAAATGTTGATCCAGTGAGTCAAAGGGAAACAATAATGATAAGGTCATACAGGTGAGGCTGTGCATGGTAGACATTTTAACAAGTTTATCTACAGGCAGAAAGAAAAGGTGTCAAAATTGGACAAAATGCCCGAGTCTCAGTTCCTGATCTTCCGTCCTGTTTGCCAACGAGCCGTCAGCTTCCTGTTGGGGCTGTTTCTGGGGACAATTCAGCGTCAGACTGTTTCTGTGCACCACAACATGTGGAAGTAAAGCAGCTGATTATCTTTGTCAGCCCTCCTGATAGCGTCTCCTCCTAATCCTTCCTGCTCCCGGCGCAGCCACAGGTGTGCCAAACACCATGTGGGCCCGCACACGTGGTTCACTAAGCCCCGCAGAAATGAGAGGACCTGTTGTTGCTGGTGGGGAGCCAGGGCTTCACCTGGCCTGCTCATGTGCGTTTCTTATTCATGCAAGCAGCACGCGGACATGTGGGAGAATGTGACGGACACAAAGAGCTGAGCAGGATAATCATAATGCCATCACCATGTGCTCCTGCAGCCTGAGCAGACACACACTGCTCCTGGATCAGTTTCATGGATGCTTCCCAGCTCTGCACACACACACACACACACACACACACACACACACACACACTAACAGCTCCATTTGGTCAGAAACAGTAAAAGATGCTACCAGACTGCAGATGTGCTTAAAACTGTTGGCAGCGCTGCCTGCAGGCCCAGCTGCCCAGCACAACATTAAATTATCTTCAATTCAATTCAATTCTCTGTCGGCTAAAACGTGTCCAACCTACAAGTCCTCCATTATTAAACAATAAAATGAGCTGTTTGTTATTATCTTTCACAACTGTTGCAGCGTGTGACGATGATTTGGTTTGTTAAGCACAAAGACTGTGGTTAGACTGAGGGAAAGATCGGGTTGGAGTCTTACTTCTTTTCACTGTAATGGAACGAGACTCAAATCAGCAAACAACACAATCAGGACTTGTTATCAGAGGATAATCCAACTGTATGTTTTATTTCCAGTCCCCCATCAGAGTCTCCTGAAGTCTTCATTGACTGAGAGCGACCCGTTCTCTTCAATCTGCGTACAAATAACATAACTTTAAATCCTCAGATTTCTTGCAACACAGACGCCAAAATCTAGTCGTGCTGCATCTGATCAACAGTCATTCCCCATGTCTCCGTCTGGAGTTGGTTGCACCTTCTAGTGGCAGTAGTAATTGGGAATTGCGGCGAGGCAGAGTATAAAGCACAAATTGTTGCATTTGAGGTGGATGGGTCAAACAAACCAGGACTTTCACCAGGAGACGGAAAAAAGACACAAAATGACCAGAAAAAGGCAAAATTTTCCATAAAAAAAGGAAATTTACCAAAAAAAGACACAGATTGATCAAAAAATATTTAAAACTACTTAAAAGATAAATACTAAAAAACACACACATAACAACCCTCCCAAAAAGGAATAAAATGACCATGAAAAGACTATTTATGTGAAAACCAAAGCAAAGTCTGTTGGACGGATGGATGGATGGATGGACGGATGGACGGATGGATAGATGAATGGATGGATGGATGGATGGATGGATGGACGGACGGACGGACGGATGGATAGATGAATGGATGGATGGATGGATGGATGGATGGATGGATGGATGGATGGATGATGGATGGATGGATAGATGAATGGATGGATGGATGGATGGATGGATGGATGGATGGATGGATAGATGAATGGATGGATGGATGGATGGATGGATGGATGGATGGATGGATGGATAGATGAATGGATGGATGGACGGATTGATGGATAGATGAATGGATGGATGGATGGATGGATGGACGGACGGATGGGTGGATGGATAGATGAATGGATGGATGGATGGATAGATGGATGGATCAATGGATGGATGGATAGATGAATGGATGAACAGATGGATAACTGTCCAGTCTAAATGTTTTACTCAGACACACAGTGAATATGAAACCAGTCTCTTCACCTGGCCTGTCCCTCTCTGTTCAGACCACCTGCAGTCAGAAGTTTATATAATGAAACCATAACCATCTCTATGACAACTGAGACGTCCACTTAAAAAGACCGTTTTCTTTCTCTCTCTGGAGAAGGTCACCAAGGCTTTTATCTCATCTCCGCTCGAGGACTGACAGACACTTTCGTCTCAGACAGAAAACCCCTGCTGCCACATCACACCTCCACTAGTTAATAATCATTTCATCATTTTCATCATTTTACACATTTTATTTACTTTTCGTTTCTCCGTGAGCATAATGGTTATTAATATTCGGTACAGGTTCACTCTCTGCTCTTCCTCATACTTATTTCTTATTTTTCATATTCCTATGTATTTTCATGCCGTTTCACTGCTCAGTTTTCATAAAAATTATTATTATTTCTTAAAAAGTCCCATTTAAATGACTGGAAGATCTGTGTTAACAGAGGTGATGAACAGCTGACTTTGGGGCTGAACCAGTTCTCTAAACTTTAACACAGAAACATGATTTAAAGTCTAAATGGGTCAGGAGACTCTGGACTTTATTGGGCCAAAGAAGCTAACTCTGGTCCTCTGGGGTCAAAGTTGGTTCTCTGCAGGTGAGAACACAATACAAATACAGAAAAAAAAAGCCGTACAAAGTCCTGGAAAAAAAATCACAAATTTACAAGAAAAACAATTACTAATGTCTGAGAAAAATTACAAATTTCCAACTAAAAATAATACATATTTCCAACCAAAAATTAATACCAATTAACTAGAAAAAAATCACAAATATATGAAAAAAATCTGAAATTAATTAAAAAATTCCAATTTATGATGAAAAAAATCTCAAATTTACAGGAAAAAAAATACAAATTTATAAGAAAAACAATCAAAAATTCCAGACGGAAAAAAATCACAAATTTATGTAAAAAAAAATCACAAATGTATGAACAAAATTCACAAATATATGACAAAAATCACAGCACCACTGGATGAATCATAACACTTTAGTGATCCTCTGACTTTTTTTCAGCAGAAATGAATCATATAAATGTATTTAATATACAAAAACTACAACAGTGCTGTTGCTGTGAGCTGACTGAATGCTTCCTGATGAATAATGACTGCTGCATGACTCATCATCATCTCACAAACATCATCATGCAGAGAAAACTCCGGCGTGAGTGTGAACGTGTGCATGTATGTTACTGCAGTGTTCACTACTGTTCCAGGCGTTCTGCACGTTTATCTCACTGTAAGAGGAAAGACGAGCTCCGTCAACATTATTTATGCACAGCAGCACAGAGTGAGTTCTGCACAGATTCATGACAATCTGAGTATCAGTCCTGCTGGTTATAATAACACTGTGTTCAATTAAAAGGGGAAAAGGTGTCAACAGGAGCCGTCAGCGATAACGAAGACAAAAGGGCAAAAAACATTTTTCATTTTACTTGTTGTTTTCTGCACTGAATGCTGAGTGGTGCATTCAGGTGCACCTTTTAAATACAGGAGAATACATGGCAGAACAGAGTACCTGAGAGAGGAGTCACTCCTCCCTCCTCCCTCCTCTCTTTTGTTCTGAATCAATACAGCTTAACCTTTACTTTCCTGTCTTTAACCTTTTCAACTCTGCAGTCATGTGTAATGTGATTACTCTCAACTGGGCTCAATCTGAAATCAAAGAGGAGGCTGTGATCGGACTTATCAGTGTGAGGAGGAGGAGAGAGGAAGAGGAGGAGGAGGAGGAGGAGGTGTTTTGTGTTGTGTTTTTTGGACCCTTTGAAGTTGAGAGGAACAGAAGTGACTCTGCAGTTGATTCGTCTCACCGTCACAAACATTCAGACAGATTAGTGAAGCTGCAGACGACGACATGTGAGTATGAAATATTATATTTTGATGTTAATGTAAAGTGATCAACTTTTACATACCAGGAGGGACGAATAAAGGACAAAAATGTTACGTTACCTAAGATATAATATTGAACTCTTTGTAGTTTTGATCTAATTTGTCTGTTTCTGACTCATTTTGATCCTTCGAACCTCACCTCTATGACCTGATCACTACTTTACACATTTAAAACACAAAAGAACCATAAAAGTGAAAAATTATAAATTGGTTCTAAATCTAACATCTATGAGGTAACCTCTGGAGCCTCATAGGGACCCACAAAAACTATAAAAGGACCTCTAGAACCTCATAAAGGCACCATGAACCCCATAAATGTCTTTTAGTCCTCTAGAGCCTCATAAGGATGGTAAATGGACCTGCACTTATATATCGCTTTTCTAGTCGCTTTGCAACCAATCAAAGCGCTTTACACTACAGACTGTGCTCATTCACACACACACACACACACATTCATACTGTTGGCAGAGGCTACCCTTAACGGTGCCACCTGCCACCATTGGAAATTCATTCACACACAGATGAACGCAGCTTCAGGAGCAATTTTGGGTTCAGTATCTTGCTCAAAGATACTTCGCCATGTAGGCTGCCATGGTCAGGGATAGAACCACCAACCATCCAATCAATGGGTGACCACTCTACCAACGGGGCCGCAGCCGCCCAGTAAAGGACTCAATAAAACGTCTTAAATGGCTTGTAGAACCACCACAATCATCACCAGGTCCTCTTGATGGACCCCTAAAACCTCAAAAAATAAACCTCGATAAATGTCTTGTAGCCACCCTCTAGAACATCTTAAATGCCCAATTAAACCTCTTAAAGGACCTCTAGAACCCCCTAATGGCCACTACAACCACCTTAAAAATCTCTCAAATCTGTCAGCGGACCAATAAACCTCACAAATGTCATTAAGCCCCCAAGAGACTCTAAAAGACCCAATAAAACCTTGTGGAGAACCTCTAGAACATCAACAGTGATCACCAGGTTCTCTTAAAAGACATCTAGAACCCCATGAGGAAACCATGAACCCAGTACTTGTCTTTAAGTCCTCAAGAGCCTCATAAGGACCCAATAAAACCTCTTAAATGGCCTGAAGAACCACCACAATCATCAGGTCCTCTTAATGGACCTCTAGAACCTCCAAAAAAGGCAAAACATTTCTTGTAGCCCTCTAGAACATCTTAAAGACCCAATTAAACCTCATAAGCGACCTTTAGAACCTCCCTAATAATCACTGCAACCACCTTAAGAACTTCCCAAACCTGTCAAAAGACCAATAAACCTCACTAATGTCTTTAAGCCCTCTGGAACATCCTAAATACCAAATTGAACATTTTAAAGGTCCCCTAGAACCCCCGTAATGACCACTGCAACCGCCTGAGGGTCCTCTCAAATCTGTCAGAACATCAATAAAGCGTACAAACGTCTTTTAGCCTTTGAAAGCCTCTAAAAGACCCAATAAACCCTTGTGAAGAACCTCGACAGTGATCACCAGGTTTCTTAAAACACATCTAGAACCTTTAAAGTGCCTTCTACCTTCTACTTCTAACCAATACACTTCATTTAGATCTCTGGAGCCTCATAAGTACCCAAAAAAACCTCTTGAAGGAAACCTCAAAAGTGTATTGATTGTGTGTAAACGAGACGGCTGAAATGTCCAGTGGACACGGGGGACACGGGGACATGGGGGACGTGGGTCTTTAATGTCCCCACGTCAGCAGTTGGACCTCACAGACTTGAAGAGCTGAAGTGTAATAACGCCGCGGCGAGCAGCTGCTGCAGACTCACATGAAAACACAAAGGTTTTAAAGCAGCGCTGGACCTCTGAGCCGCCCCACAGAGCCCTCTGAGCACAGCACATGCTGATAGCACAGTCTTGTGTATGTTTGTGTGTGTGTGTGTGTGTGTGTGTGCGTGTGTGTGTTTGTGTGTGTGTGTGTGTGTGTGTGTGTGTGTGTGTGTGTCCTCACTGATAGTGAATCCAGTGAATCGTGTTTTTTGAGGCGTGCAAAAACTCTGCTGATATGGCCAATTACAACCCCACTAACAAAAGGTCACCATTTCATTACACACAACACATACCACACAACAACACAACTCAACACACAACCAAACAGCACCAAGGGAAACAGTAAAATCTGTTTTTCTCTAAACTGTTTATTTCAGTTTTGCACCATAGAAGTCAAAGCAAAAGAGCAAATATTTACATTTGAAGATGGAAACTCTTCACATTATTGATTTATTATAAAAATAGTTGCCAATTTATATTCCACGGGTCAATAAATATTAATGAGGTTAATATGAACCAATGTCTTTATCTTCTGAATGCCAAAGCTGTTTCTATAGAGAACGTAAACTCTGAACCCCAAAAGTTGTTTCTCTTTATATTCTCCTCTCTGATCCCTTGTGTTTCACTGGAACATATAAAATCTCAATAAATCTATAAGTCCTGCAGCTCTGTGGAATCAGCACAATCAGAACAACTCAAACATGTCTTTGTGCAGAATAACAGTTAGACTGACGTCCTTTTCTCCACAAACTGTTCATTTGTTTGGGTCACTTTTTTTTTATTCTCCGACTCTGCTGAGGTTCAGAGGGTTGAGACAGAACACTGAAATGTTTTTACCACGAGGCTCAGACACCGAACATAACGCAGGCAGCAATTACATTTCTTCTGTTTGTCAAAACAAACGGGAATAAAAATATAATTTCTATCAGACAGAGCTGCAATTAAAATCTATTCAGCCCAAACACTGTGAGGTTACATCACAGGGATCTGACACACAGAGTTAAACATGTTATATACTGCAGGAACAGTCGTACAAATTCCTGCGGCTGTGTATGTATGTGTGTGTGTGTGTGTGTGTGCGCGTGTGTATTTTGCACAGTGTGTGTGTGTGTGTGTGTGTTTTGCACAGTGTGTGTGTGTGTGTGTGTGTGTGTGTGTGTGCGTGCATGCGTGCATGCATGTATGTGTGTGTTTTGCACGGTGTGTGTGTGTGTGTTAACTGCTAGTATCAGGTATTAGTCCTCAGAGGCTGCAGGTCAGGGCCAACATTCATCTCTCAGCTGTTTTTTCTGCTGAGCAGTAACATCTTTCCCTTGGACACACACACACACACACAAACACATAAACACATACACACACACACACAGGCCGGCCGGGCGTTAGCTGTGAAACTCTGTAACACTGTGAAATCCTGCGACTGTATTAAAACATGATGTCGTCCAGCAGGAGGAACATTCATTGATAAGAGCCGGCTGCTTTCTGTCTGAAAGACTTGAGGCGTCTGATAGCGAACCAGCTCAGCTCAGAACTCTCTGCAGCCATTTATCCTCCAAAAATAACGACTTTAGCTTCGAAAGTACAGCTGAGAATAACCCTCTGAACCCCACCAGAGGTTTGAAAAGTAGGTTTTCTTAAAAGAAAAAATCACTGTTTATCATAGAGAGAAACTGTGAGAACAGGCATCATCATCAGTTTGACTTTCAACTTTTTTTTTTACTTTTGACTTCCAGAAGGTCCTTGAACGGATCATCAGTTATAAAAAGTGACCAAAAGTCGTGTTAAAATGTTGATATTTGTGTCAGAATCTCTTTATTCTCCATGTGTCATTTAAAATAAGGTGTTTGCACTAACCAGATCCTGTTAAAAACATTAAATTCTGCTCCTCAGAGACACTGTGAAGACATGATTGATTCTGTTGAGACCAACGGTCACGTGACAAATATTCACTGAGAATCTGTTTACACAGAGCAGAGAGGAGAGGACAGGAGAGGGTGTTTACACAGAGCAGAGAGGAGAGGACAGGAGAGGCTGTTTACACAGAGCAGAGAGGAGAGGACAGGAGAGGCTGGAAACATGACATTTGTCTCATAAATACTTGTATTTTTTTCTCATGAATTTGTGGATTTTTTTCCTCATGAATTTTTAGATCATTTGTGAATTTTTCCTCTTACATTTGCAGCGTCAGAGAGAGAACCGGAATATTTACCTGAAATGGGGAAACATGAACCGTGTGTGTGTGTGTGTGGGTGTGTGTGTGTGTGTGTGTGTGTGTGTGTGTGTGTGCATGCCAGGGTCAGCTGAAGTCATCATCTGCTGGAATTGAATGTTTCTTATTTTAATAAACGTGTGTGAGCTGCACCTGTCAGTCCTAACCTCATTCCAGACTCGTCTCCTGGTTTGAGATAATGCCGGCAGAAAGTTTCATCAGACTGCAGCTCGTTGTAAATAAAATGTAGTATTATATAGTGTAACAGTATGTAGTATTTCTACTTGCAGTATTGCTCCAACACTGCAATCAGAAATGCAGTACTATCAGACATGTAGTACTATCAGAAATGAAGTACTGGAAGAAATGTAGTACTACTCAGACATGCAGTACTATCAGACATGCAGTACAATAATACATGAAGTACTATCAGACATGCAGTACTGTCAGACATGCAGTACTACGAAACATGCAGTACTCTCAGATATGCAGTACTCTCAGACATGCAGTACTGTCAGACATGCAGTACTATCAGAAATGCAGTACTACTCTGACATGCAGTACTCTCAGACATGCAGTACTAGCAGACATGCAGTACTATAAGACATGCAGTATTTCTCAGGCATACATTACTACTCATACATGTAGTACTATCAGACATGCAGCACTATCAGACATGCAGTACTATCAGACATGCAGTACTATCAGACATGCAGTAGTATGAAACATGCAATACTCTCAGATATGCAGTACTCTCAGACATGCAGTACTATAAGACATGCAGTACTATCAGATATGCAGTACTCTCAGACACGCAGTACTATCAGACATGCAGTACTATAAGACATGCAGTACTATCAGACATGCAGTACTGTGAAACATGCAGTACTCTCAGATATGCAGTACTATCAGACATGCAGTACTGTCAGCTATGCATTACTGTCAGAAATGCAGTACTACTCTGACATGCAGTACTCTCAGACATGTATTACTACTCAGACATGAAGTACTATAAGACATGCAGTACTAAAAGACATGCAGTATTACTCAGGCATACATTACTACTCATACATGCAGTACTATCAGACATGCAGTACTATAAGACGTGCAGTACTATCAGACATGCAGTACTATCAGACATGCAGTACTATGAAACATGCAGTACTCTCAGATATGCAGTACTCTCAGACATGCAGTACTATCAGACATGCAGTACTGTCAGACATGCAGTACTATCAGAAATGCAGTACTACTCTGACATGCAGTACTCTCAGACATGTATTACTACTCAGACATGAAGTACTATAAGACATGCAGTATTTCTCAGGCATACATTACTACTCATACATGCAGTACTATGAAACATGCAGTACTCTCAGATATGCAGTACTCTCAGACATGCAGTACTATCAGACATGCAGTACTATGAAACATGCAGTACTCTCAGATATGCAGTACTCTCAGACATGCAGTACTATCAGACATGCAGTACTATGAGACAGTTTTCACCAGTAAATGATTTTTATTCATAAACGTCTTCCACTAATTAACAGTGTTTGCTTACTTAATTTCCCAGGGTGCCACTCTGCAGATGGTCAGCATAAACTGTTCAGTAAGCTCAGCTGTTCGCCTGTCATTATCTCACTGTGTACACACACACACACACACACACACACACACACACACAGACGCACACTCACTGTACAGGAAGAAATCAGCAGAAAAACAGGATATTTTCCTCCTGCAGTGGAAGATGTACAAACATCCTTAACTGAAGTCAAAGTAACATTAAAACAGTATGAAATAATTTAAAATATTATTTGTATAAAAGGAGAGGAGATTAAACGAGATACAATATTTGCCTACAAACCTGTGAGCTCAGTTTACTTCTCCAAACAAAACAAGTAGACTGTCAAAATAAAAGCATAAATCAAAGACGAAACAGGGAGATTGTAAAATTAAAAGCATACACTAAAGACAGAACAGGGAGATTGTCACAATAACTGCCTACATTAGAGATAAAACAAAAAAGATTGTTACAATAAAAGCACAAGTTAAAGACAAAACAGGGAGATTGTCAAAATAAAAGCATACATTAAAGACAAAACAGGGTGATTGTCACAATAAAATTGTACATTAAAGACAAAACATGGAGACTGTTACAATAAAAGTGCACATTAAAGACAAAACAGGGAGACTGTCAAAATAAAAGTGTACATTAAAGACAAAACAGGGCGATTGTCACAATAAAATTGTGCATTAAAGAACAAACAGGCAGACTATCAAAATAAAAGCATAAATTAAAGAAAAAACAGGCAGACTATCAATATAAAAGTGCTCATTAAAGACAGAACAGGGAGATTGTCACGAAAAAAGCATACATTAAAGCCAATGATGAAATGTGAGTTATGCAAGTCAAAGTACATTTTGGATTATTGAATTTAACTGCAGAAAAAAATAAAATCTCTTTTAATCAACTTTTTTGAGAAAAATGTGCAACATCTTTAAAAAAAAAACTGAATCTACAATCACAAACAAACAGCAGGAGGACTGAAGGCTGTGGAAAGAGAGAAAAATAACAGGAAATGCCAAATAAATATCTTTTAAAGTTTAATGATGATGCAACGAGCACGGGGTAGAATTTCCTGTGCAGAAGTGGAGGTGGTTTATTCTAAAGTGGGTTCTCGACCCCGTGTTTACGCCGTATGGTTATGCTTGTGATGTGGACTCCACTGGTTTCTTCAGTATTTGATTGTTGGCTGCTTCGTTATCTGCAGCCTGATAAATGCTGAATCCTCCACTGACACATTTATTCTCCTTCTCAGGCTAAAATCACATTAAAATGCAGTTCTTGTCAGCACGCTGAAGACAAACCTCTCACGTGTTCTGCAGCCAGCTGATGGGAAAAAAAGAAAATGAAACATTGAAAGGCGCCATTTATTTGATTATTTTCGTCCGGAGCGCCGTGTGACAAGATAAAACCGTTTATAGCAACAAATGGCTCTACAGTCATGTTTGGCATTCATGGCTCTGCATCAAGCTGCTCGCTGCTTACCCAGCAAGCCATGCTGCAGGAATCCAATCCCCCCGCCGGTGCATCCTCACAGAGCGCAGCCAGGGCGTGTGATCTCTTCCACAGATCCTGTTAGAGCAGGTGCTGCAGGCTCGCCACTCTGAGTGCATCAGCAGTTTGATGAAAAGCGTCTAAACGGAGGTCGTTCTGCTGCTATTCAACTCATCTGAGAGAAGCATCAGGCTGCTGTTGACCTGCTAATATCCCAGAGCAGAGACTGTGCAGGTATGAGCTGGAGGAGGGTTCATCCGCAGGTTCTCTAAAGTATTATCCACCAAGAAGCAAGCAGTATCTAATACTAACAGCTCCTGTGTGTGTATCACAGCCTCATGTTCCTTCTTCCTCTGAGCCAGTTTGAGTTCAGCATTTCACCATCTTGGTTTTTGATCGTCGACATGTTGTTTTTTTGCAACCAGTACAAGAACAGAACGGATCAGCCACCGACTCCTGTTTTTAATCAACCAAACTGTTCCAGTTCACTTTGATGAAATGAAAACACACTGTTGCAGCCTGTCACTCATATTGCACACTGCTTTCTGCTCTGTTTGACTCTAAATGGACAGTTATTTACTAAATGAACATCAGGCTATACTGAAGAACACCTGAAACCAAAGATTGAGACCATTAAGTCATGATGAGAATGTTTACTGGGGTCAGAAATCAAGTCAGAAATTGGCTAATTTTCCTATTTACTTACATATAAACCGACTTCTTTCTGCAGCCGGTTGAGTCGCCCCCTGCTGGCTGTTAGAAAGAAGTCAGGTTTATGGCACTTCTGCATTGGCTTCACTTTACAGGCCAGGAGGTTTCAGCTTTCTGCAGCCTAGCTTGTTACTTCAGACAGTAAATAAAGTGAATTTTTGCCAAACCAGCTTTACAGACGTGAACTCACAGGAAAATCTGGTTCTTTCTGTTGTTCACAAGTTGTTAACTCACATGAACTCACACTCTCTGGGCAGATTTGCATGCTGTGGCACAACCTCAAAGATTCATTTGACACATTCTAAAGACTAAATTAATAATAAAAATGAAAAAGGCATGACAAAAATAAGACTAAAATCTATGTGAGCAAAAGGGTAAAAAAAAAACAAAAAAACAAAAACATTCCTTAGCGTTTGCAAAGCATATTGTCATCTTCATATGGACATTTGGTGAAATTTGACTGGCAAAGACTTGAAACTAACAATTGAGACCATAAACTCATTATAAGGATGTTTACTGAGTTTAAAAATTAAGTCAGAAGTCTGCTCACTTTCCAATTGACTTACCTACAATCTGACTTCTTTCTGCAACTGGTGGAGTCGCCCCCTGCTGTCCATTAGAAAGAAGGTTGTTAAGGCCTCAATGATTTGTTCAGACAGTCAAGTGGATTTTCTCCATATTTGACTGGTTGTGTTGGCTCCAAACAGTCAAACCATCTTTACAGACGTGAACTCACCAGAAAATCAAAGTTCTATCCACTGTTCTCTGTAAATTCATGGATTTTTAAAAAAAATTTATGCTCACGGGAATTCACACTCTCTGGGCCACCTCTAAGATTCTGTTCCCGACACACAGTCAGAGCGTCCAGACGACTATAATAATATTAATAAAAATTTAAAAAAGGATTTCAAAAATGAAACTAAAACTAACATTGGCAGATATTTACCTCCTTTTCACTTCCATTCTATGCCAACGATTGAGATTATGCACTTATAATGAGAATGTTTACTGAGATTGGAAATCAAGTCAGACGTCGGCTCATTTTCCTATTAACTTTCATGCAATCTGACTTCTTTCCACAGCCGGTGGAGTCGCCCCCTGCTGGCCGTTAGAGATAATGCAGGCAGTGGCGGTTCTAGACCAGTTCTACTGTGGGGGCCAAGCAGGGGCCAGTGTCTAATCAGAGGGGCACATTAAAAAACGGCAGAGATTATATTTAAGCATTCAAAACCTTTATTTTAGCTTATTTAAAAATCTCATTTAAGTATATTTGAAAGATACAAATACACTGATTGAAACAATGAGACTTACCAACAATAATTATTTTTGCACGACTATGACATTTCTCATATTTGTGCACAATTACTTTTTCTTTATTTTGAAAGTGCAGTCCAGTGAGAATGATCTTCTTTTATATACACAAGTTTTTATTGCACAATTAAACTATTATACAATGTACACATTCTGGGTTCCTTTCCTGTACAAAGAGATATTGTTTGAACAAAGAATGTCGTTCATCGTTATAAATTGATCATTTAAATATTAATTTGACACAGGGGCCACAGCAGGGGCCAAGGGCTTCTTCACAGGAGCAGTGGCCCCTGGAGGCCCCTGTGTAGAACCGCCACTGAATGCAGGTTGAAGACGCTGGAACCAGGGGTCTGTGGCTAATAACACAGATATTGAAGTAAAAAGAATCACAAAAGAAATCTTTTCTGAGTGTCCTGATTCTTTAAATTTAACTTGCAGAAAGTTTTGTCGGCATATCTTCCCACGGAGGAATGTATAACCTCCAAACTATTTCAGCCCTTTTTGCCTTAATTGCTCTCGGAGGACTCGTCAGGATCTTACTGATTCCACGTTGATGATTTTCTCTTTATAAACAGCAGAAACACACTTTTCCTCACAGCTTCCTCTGAGAGCGGTGTGTGTTTCCCTTTCTACACACCGCCTCTCTGTCTGCGGAAATATAAACTTCCAGTCTATCAAAGAAACCATTTCCACTAAAGGCAAAGTTATATCGGATCAGCGTGTGTTCTGTCTCAGTGCACACACCGGCTCCTCAGTTCTATATTAAAAGTTACCAGTCGGCCAATTACGTCCTGCTTCTCCTCTCCGGTCTCCGCGGACCTCCCTCATTTCCTCGTTCAGACGGAGAACAGCGGGGAGCGGAGCTGTTTTCCTTTAGGGCCCACTAGTTTTAGAGCAACCTACTTACTGGTGTCAGGGTGTCAGATTGTCTCAGTATTCAGGTAAAGACACCAGCAATTTATTTTGTACAGATTACAGTGTGCCTCGGCTCCCTCTTCACCCACTGTCTGTTTTCCTGCCGCTGCTCATTTATTCTCTTCACTTATACCAACTGTGTGTTGTCTCAAGCTGCTTGGTGTTTCTCAGTGAAGGTACACACATGCTGCAGGGCCGGCCATGCAGAAACAAACCTGACCTCGGTTTTTCCTCTGTGAGCTGCTGCTTTTTGTGTTTATGGAAGATATGCATGAGTTATTTTAGTTGAAACAGTTTGTTAAAATCAGGTCTTGAAGCCAAAGTGGAAATTCTCCATTCTGGGAATTCACCCATTCATACTGGTGGCAGAGGCTACCCTAAACAGGATTTCATTCTCACACCGATGAACGCAGTATCGGTGTGGTTCAGTATCTTGCTCAAGGATGTAGGCTGCCATGGTCAGGGATCTAACCACCAACCCTCCTATTGGTGGGCAACAAACTCTACCAACTGAGCCACAGCCACCCTCAAGTCATAAAAGAGCAACAAAAGAAACACAATTACCCAGAAAATACAAAAAAAAAGGACACAAAATTACCCAAAAGGTCATAAAAGAGAAACAAAAAACATAAAATGCTAAAAAAGAATACAAAAATGACACAAATTACAAAAAAGTAATAGAAGAGCAACAAAAGACACAAATTACCCAGAAAATATTAAAAAAGACACAAAATGACAAAAAAGTGGCAAAAAAGAGACAAATTTACCCAAAAATGCTAAAAAAGAATACAAAATGACACAAATTACAAAAAAGTAATAAAAAAGCAACAAAAGACATAAAATTACCCGTAAAATACTGAAAAAAGACACAAAATGACAAAAAAGTCATAAAAGAGCAACAAAAGACACAGAATTATCCAGAAAAAATAAAAAAAGACACAAAATGATAAAAAAGACAAAAAGTAAAGGAAATACAGACAAATTGACCAAAAAAACTTGTAAAAGAGCAAAAAAAAAAAAGACCAAAGAAATAATAAAAAGCAACAAAACTACAAAAAAGGGCAACAAAAGACATAAAATAAATTATTTTGATTTAGTTTTAAATTTAGGACAGTCCATCTCTATGGCACTTCCAACAGCATGATTTGATTTGGTATAAAATGACGTTCTTTACTCCTGTTTTCATCAGGAATGTATTGAACGCAGCGGTTGTGGTGGTTTCTTGCCGTCTGTTGGCTCATCAGTAGTGCAGCCTTCAGTCCTGCTGTGATCAGGACGGCCCTGTCGTAATGTCTTCTCGTATACAGTCTGTGATGTTTCTGTTGAATCTGCAGCTGCCTCCTTCTACAGCCACTCTGAGGATACTGGGGCCTGTAATTAGCAGCTGAACGCTGTAAACATTGTGTCTGAGCTGAAGCATTGTGAATGTGCTGAACGGGAAGATGGAGATGTTGAACTGTTCCATTATAAAAAGTGGCTTTGGATTAATGTGTCTGTTTTGTGCTGATGGAGGTGTTCTGCAGGCTGTGGGCCGACGCCAACGTCTCCTCAGTATTCAGCACAATAAATCTCACTTAGTCATGACAGTGAATGATTTTAATTGTGCAAGTTTATGCCATTGTGCTTGTGTGTGTGTGTGTGTGTGTGTGTGTGTGAGAGGTTTCCACCGGCTGAATTGTAACTGAATTTCTGCGTATTTGTTGCGGAGTGTGTTGTTTAAAAGCACAGCTCTGTGATAATTGGTGTGAAATTAAACTCCAAACTGTGTTAAAGAGTGTTGACGTGGTGTCGGTGCGGAGAGAGGACTGTTGCAGATATATCAGCGTGATCAGAGCGGGATGATGGTGCTGCAGGGCCAGATTACCAGCCCGCTGCGCCCGGTGTCCTATTAAATACTCAGCGTGCCTCAAACAAAGCATGTGTCCTATTGAAGGCTGCTGTTGGGAAATAAAAGCGCAGTAACATGACGCTGCTGTTCCTGAAATAGCCCAGAAACAGAGCAGTGATGCGGCATGTTGCCCCGAGGGCAGAGAGGGAGGGAGCGTGGCTGGCAGCAAGGAACGGGGAGGCTTTACAGACCCAGTGGTGGGGCTTTGGTGCAGCCCCCCCTTTGTAAATGTTCAGATATAAGTGGTTGTGTTGTGCCTCTGAGGCTGCACGTCAGAAAAGTCGTCTTCCAGTAAAAAAAGCAAACATCTGAGACGTTGAAAGTGTCGAGAAAATTGGGTTCCCATTGTTTCTAAAGGTTAGCTTTCTACTTAGCATAAAAGATACTGAAGCTTCAATAACAAGACAGGAGGTTCAGCCGAGGAATAAGCGATGTTCGGCGCGAGCAGCGGGAGGGAGGGGGCGGCGTTTGAGTCTCTGCGAGGAGCGGAAATCCACACAAAGATATGCAGATTCATTCTTTTCAGGAGGTTCTATTTTATGAATCATTGTGGGACACAAACACAGGCCCACAGTTAGCGGGAAACGTGTGAAGAAACGTCCTTAATCACACGTTTGCATATCCATCCCTGGGCTGGCTGCAGCGTCTCGTTAGACCTGAGAGGGAAAACAACAACAGTGTCCGTTTGCAGAGTGTTTGTCGCATCGCAGCAAAACGTCAATGTGCACCTGCAGCATCAATTCATCACGTGTTCCTGTAAACCAGCGTCAGCGGGGACATCGGATCGATAAACACCAGGCTACAGTGTCAGTGATGGAATATCTGAGTGGCAGCAGGGTCAGCCTCTGGGGAACGGGAATGAAATGACAACGAAAAGCAACAAATTCTCACATTGGAGAAGCTGTATCCAGAGACTGATTGGCATATTTTTCACTGTTTTTGCATGAAAAATTAATGCTCTAAGGATTAATTTAGGGTTCCGTCCCATTTTGTTGAGAATTGGAGGTTGTTGTCAGTGGATGTTTAGGGGGAGACAGCAGGTCAACAGTAGATCTCACATAGAAGTGATGTTCATCATCTGAGAGCTGGAACCTGAAGATTAATGTGATGCAGCTCAGCACTGAGAGTCAACATGTTACAGTCATAAATCTGTAATAAATATTACATTACATTACATTACATGTCATTTAGCAGACGCTTTTGTCCAAAGCGACTTACAATAAGTGCATTCAACCTGATGGTACTAGACACAGACCATAGGAATCAGGTAAGTACATAACTTCAAGAGCTGTTATCGCTAAAGGAGTGCTATATGTTAAAGAAGAAAAGAAGAGAAAAGAATAAGAGCTTTTTTTTTTTTTTTTTTAAATATATATGTTAGGTGACCATGACTTAACCGAGGTATTGTTGGAAGAGATAGGTCTTCAGCCTGCGGCAGAAGATGTCCAGGCTGTCTGAGGTCCTGATGTCGGTAGGGAGCTGGTTCCACCATTTGGGAGCCAAGACAGAGAAAAGTCTGGAAGTGGTTTTGAGGCGAGTTGACCCACGCAGGGTGGGAGTCGCCAGCTGTTTGGCTGATGCAGAGCGTAGAGGACGGGCAGGGGTGTAGAGTCTATTTCCATGCTGAATTATGTCTTATAAGTTGTTGCGGGATGTTTTTTGGGGTTGATACCATTTGTTATACACATTTAGTGCTAAAATTGGTGAATAAATGTCCCAAGACCTTTAGAGCAGCAAAGGAAAATCCATGCTGTGATCTGGTTTCCGAAACTTTCTACATTTAGTAGATTTGTGTATTTAGTGCGTGTTGTGTTGCCTGCTGAGAAAGCCCCTTATTGTGAATCTAGAGTGTCAGCCATCCATACTCTGAATGCTCTAGGTCTCTAGTTGGTGGTTGTAAAGTTTCATGAGGCTGTGATTATCCTAGAGGTCACAGCAGCTCATTTTATACACTGAGCTCAAGTTTCACTCATTAACATCATCACACATGAAGAACATTGGGCTCATTGAATCTACAAGAGTCTCAGCTTTACACTCAGACCCGATTTATGCAGCTCACAGACTGTTTAGGGACCCCAGCATGCAGAAATGGTGAAAATGCATGAACAAAATGCATGTTATCAGCATAATGTGATCATATCTGTAAAGACTCGTGAGTTATTAGAACCCATTTTATTTAGATATCTGGAGGTCAGAGGTCTGTTTTCTTGCTAAAATTTAGCCTAACATTGGATCGTTATTTCAGTTCCTTCGTGAGAAGATACCATGACATGTTTGGTACCAATAGATTCTTTAGATCTTCCTTAATTCAGTCTGCAAAAAAGTCTGAAAGGATCCAACAGTGCGGGCCTTCAGATCGGTTCAAAGCAGTTAAGTGTGTAATCCTGTAATTTATTTAAATCATGTGAGGTGAGCTTTGTTTCAAGCATTTACATGTTTTAATGCTACTATGGGGACAAACATCATCACACGTGAAGAAAATTGGACTCATTGAATCCACAAGAGTCTCAGCTTTCCAGTCAGACCCGATTTATGCAGCTCACAGACTGTTTAGGGACCCAGGATGCAGAAAGATTCACACACAAAGACACAATAACACATTTTACTGCAGGAGGAACACTGCATGTTATCAGAGGAGACTCGTTGGGACATTTAGAACTCATTTAATTCAGATATCTTTATTTATCTTTATCTAGCCTAAGTCTGGAGCGTTATTTCCTCTTCTTTCCGACAAGATATCATGACAAAGTTGGGACCAAGCGGTTCAAGTTTCATACGCTGATATCTGCTCTGTATCTTTGAATTGAGCCTCTTTAGAAATCAGATCGTTGCATCATGTGAACTCGGTACGAGGCTGCGTGTTCACGTGTCGGGCTGCTTTGTGTCCCAGTTGATCTCTGGATCCAGAACTCTCTCTCTCTCTCTCTCTCTCTCTCACACACACACACACACACACACACACACACACACACAGTGTGCGGTTTATGTCGGGCGAGGGCTGGGACACTCTGTGACATAATTTATGTTAATCATGGACGCTGGCGGACAGCCCAAGTGCTCATCATCATCAGCAGTCAGATCAGATTTCTGCACAATGTGAGCAGCACACAAACATCCTCTGGCAGGTTTCATTGTTGCAGCGGTCTGACCTGAAGGTCACACTGACAAGAGCTGCAGCTCCGCTCCTTGTTCAAAAAAGTTATAATCCTAGAACTCTGGAGTGTGTCGGATAAACGCTGGGGAAATGTGAAGGCTGTTCAGACACATGCTGTAATAGAGAAACACCTTGTGTATTTAATAGCAGACTACCTGGCTGGTCTCACAGGAGAAACACACTGAGAATTGATCATATTAAAATAAATGTGTTCCATTGACCCTTGTGTTGAACCACCACAATGTTTAACAGCAGAGGAAACCCCCTTAATGATATTTTCTCATCTTGTAATTCAATGACTTTTCCTAGAATGAGAAAAAAATCTTGTTTTAGGGGTCTTTTTTTTTTTTACCATAACAACCATAAAAACTATGCATGCATGCTTGCTAAATTATGTTTACACCTATGCAGTACCTTTAGTATTTAAAATAAACCCCTACTTTAGTAAGTAAAACTATCATGACAGGTGTGCTGTAATAAAAAAAAAAAACAAGTGGATTCCACTGATTTCTGCACTGTAAAGAGAGAAAACCTCGATATTCAAGTGATGAGTGACAGGTTGTTGTTTTTTTTCATTCAAAATAGATTTGGGGTTTGTAATTCAATCAAGCTGCTTTATTTAAGGGGTTTTAGTGAAGGTGGGTCGTTTTTGAAAAGTCTTCACTCAGAAAAACAAGGTTACAACGTAACCTTACGTTCTCTGTCGTCTCAAGACTATTTTTCCAGCTACCCCGTACATATGAAATATGTAACAAAGTGGTGAGATGGTCTCTTCATTCAGAGAACCGAGGTTACAATGTAACCCTACATTCTCTATAGTCTCTTCACCCAGAGAACAGAGGTAACAAGGAAACCATACGTTTTCTATAGTCTCTTCACCCAGAGAACCAAGGTTACAATGTAACCGTACGTTCTCTATAGTCTCTTCACCCAGAGAACCAAGGTTACAATGTAACCGTACGTTCTCTATAGTCTCTTCACTCAGAGAACCAAGGTTAGAACGTAAACTTATTATCTCTATAGTCCCTTCACTCAGAGAACCAAGGTTACAATGTCACTGTACGTTCTCTATAGTCTCTTCACTCAGAGAACCAAGGTTACAATATAACTGTACGTTCTCTATAGTCTCTTCACCCAAAGAACCAATGTTGCAATGTAACCTTACATTCTCTATAGTCTCTTCACTGAGAGAACCAAGGTTAGAACGTAAACGTATGATCTCTATAGTCCCTTCACTCAGAGAATCAAGGTTACAATGTCACTGTACGTTCTCTATAGTCTCTTCACTCAGAGAACCAAGGTTACAATGTAACTATACGTTCTCTATAGTCTCTTAACACAATGAACCAAGGTTACAAGGAAACCGTACATCTCTATAGTGTCTTCACGCAGAGAACCAAGGTTACAATGTAACCGTACGTTCTCTATAGTCTCCTCACCCAGAGAACCGAGGTTACAATGTAATCTTGCATTCTCTATAGTCTCCTCACCCAGAGAACCGAGGTTACAATATAACCTTACATTCTTTATAGTCTCTTCACTCAGAGAACCAAGGTTAGAACGTAAAAGTATTTTCTCTATAGTCTATTCACTCAGAGAACCAAGGTTACAATCTCACTGTACGTTCTCTATAGTCTCCTCACCCAAAGAACCAAGGTTACAAGGAAACCGTATGTTCTCTATCGTCTATTCACTCAGAGAACCAAGGTTGCAATGTAACAGTACGATTCATCACACCGGGCCTGAATTTCTGCAGAGAACTAGCTGCTCTCAACATGTTAGAAGATTCCCCTTGCACTGGACCATGTCTATGTGCCTAAATGCATTGAGTTGATGAGATATATGTGCCAATGAGGTGTACCTAATAAAGGGGCTGGTGAGAGAATATCATGTTCTAGGACTTAGTTTATTGAATCCATGCTGAAAGAAGCACTCTCTCTCTCTCTCTCTCCCTCTCTCTCTCTCCCTCTCTCTCTCGTCCTTCAGGAAACTATATATTTGATCAATAATTCATCCCTGTAAGAGAAACCTTTTTAAAAATATCTTGTGAGTATAAAGCAGGTTTAAGTTTAAAGCAGGTCAACTGTCCATTTGTAAAGTAACTGCTCCTGGAGACTATAAATAGTTTGGCTGAGCTCCCTGAAACACTCCTGCTGAAGCCTAATCTTTTATTTTTCTTCAACAAATGCCATGAACAGACCTAAACCAACACTGTGTCAGCCTGTCTGACTCTCCGACTCTGCTGATTTTGACACATATTTGTCACTTTGGAAGCAGGGAAATGGAATATAAAAACACACTGTGGATGATCAGCGTTTATGTCCCGCATAAAACTAAAAGTTAAGCAGAAGTAATGCAATTTAACTTCTGTGCATCAATTTTTGTATCTCACAAACTTTATTAGACTGTATCCCAAATCGGAAACATCTGCAATGCCACACTTTCCGGTGTTTTCGCGTTCATTTTGAATAAGATCGCCATCACCAGTGTACTTATAATTGATTTATTCATATTTAACAATCTAAAATGTAATTTACGTACATGGAGATAATTACAATACCAAAGTAACTTTGATGAGAAAAAGCAGTAAGAACTCTTGGGGGACACTTAGGCAACAATCTTAAAAGTACATCTTTATTTTTACTGTAATGTATTTTATTGTGAAGGACAGAAGTACGGTCCGGGTGTGTTGATATTTGGCTTACCAGAAACATCTAATTTCCCCCGAAACACTCAGCAGCCCCCATTATTTTATTGTTTTATTATTTTACAGTGAGGAGATCCAAGTGTCTGATTTGGGATACAAATATCTCATAGCTAATTCACCGGTGTTTGCGTCCTTTTGCAGACTCTGGTAAACCGAGGCTAACGTACGCGGTTAAAACAATACACGGTTCAAAAGATAGGAAGTTAGACTTTAGTTTCACACTATTTAATTAATTGGAAGCATAACATGATAATTTATATTAGTAGTTAATGTGAAATTTTGATAGAATCTTAGCCGAACGGTGTCTGATTTGGGATACAGTTACGTTACTTCAGTTCTGGCATTTATTTAACTTTTTGAACTGTCTTTTATATTATAACAGCCAGTCATGTAAGTTTTTTGCCCTTACCTTAGAGAAGTAGTTTTGTTGCTGAAACTGCAACTGTTCCACATTTGTAAATGATTAAAAATGTTTCCATGAGGAGACATGAGGCGCTAAGAATGAGCTTAAGAACAGACATAGAAGAAGTTTTTATTTGTTACTGACTTATATAGAGTGACTGACTTTGGCCAGTGACTGAATTCATAATGCTGAGTGTGTTTTATACCAATCACATGTATATGCATTTATGCTGATGTTGGCTAACTTCTAACCTTCCAGATGCCTGAGGAAACATCTGGGACAGCCACAGACGAACTCTGCACGATCCTTCATCTTCTGGTTCTCCACCACTGCCCGCAGCAGGTCAGTTAAGTCACGTTGGTTTTTATTTTGTGAGTTTTTATTATCATTTTTATTATAATATGTGCATGATTGTGTTCTTGCCCTGCAGGGACACGAGTGACACCACCCACTCCACGTTGACTCACTACAAGGCAGCACTGATTGCCTCAGCTGATTGGCCAGCTGCGTCAGATGAGGTGAGAACTCAGTTTGTCCTGGACAGATTTCCCATTAGGCTCCCAAAATAGCCCCTACTGTTGCTTTGTAGAGTCCCAGATATGTCAGAAAAAACAAAAGCCTTTTCCAGGAACTGTGTCTATATGACTGCCGCTAATACATGAATATGAACTCAAAAAAGCCTAATTTTGCTGCAATATACTGATCAAAACAATGCAGAAACAACTAAAATATGATGCAGACAGAATTCATGCGTTGTCAAGTCTTTCTGCAAGAACACTAGAACACTGCTGTGAAGATCAGGTCTATGCTGACTAAGGTGCTTTGTCGCACTATTTTCGTTTAATGTTTGTCAGCCACCCCCGCCTCCGTCCACTCTGCTAACTCCTGACGTGTTTGCCTCCTTTTTCACTGAATAAGTTGCTGCCATCAGTAACCAGTTCTCTAAACTTGACCAGCAATAGCTGCTGCTACCACCCAACCGGGCTTCTCTCACCTCTCTACACCCTCTGACCGAGGAGGAGGTCTTGATACTTCTGCTGGATTATTGACCAACTATTTCCTCGGCAGTAAATACCTCAATCACACACATCATCAACTCCTCACTTACAGCTGGTGTGTTTCCCACCACCTTCAAACAGGCCCAGGTGACTCCACTGCTCAAAAAACCGCCACTGGACCCGACACAAGTGAGCAACTACAGACCTGTCTCACTCCTACCATTCCTTTGAAAAATTCTGGAGTGCACAGTCTTGAACCAAGTCTCCAGGTTCCTTTCCAAGAACAACCTGTACGATCCAAATCAGTCTGGCTTCAAACAGGGTCACTCTACTGAGACTGCACTCCTGTCTGTAACAGAATCACTGCGTCTGGCTCAAGCAGCTGGTCAATCATCAGCTCTTTTGTTGCTAGACCTCTCTGCAGCTTTCGACACTGTTAACCACCATATCCCCCTCTCTTCACTTGCAGAACTTGGTATCTCAGGTTCTGCCCTCCGATGGTTCGAGTCCTACCTAGCAGGGAGATCTTTTAAAGTATCTTGGAAGGGAGAAGTGTCCAAACTACAAAAGCTTTCACACTGGGGTGCCTCAAGGATCAGTGCTTGGCCCCCTTCTCTTCTCAATCTACACCACCTCACTTGGCACAATGATCCGCAATCATGGCTTCTCATACCATTGTTATGCAGATGATACCCAGCTGTTCCTGTCCTTCCCACCAAACGACCCCACAGTCTCGGCCTGCATCTCTGCTTGTCTTGTGGACATCTCCACATGGATGACCATGAACATCACCTTCAGCTTAACCTTTCAAAGATGGAGCTCCTCGTCATCCCACCCCATCCCACCTTATATCAGCCTATCAATCTTCAGTCAATCTTCAGCTTGGATCCATGCAACTTGTACCCACAAGCTCTGCACGAAACTTGGGTGTCATGACTGACGACCAGCTAACCTTCAAAGCCCTGTACAACATCGGGAAAATCAGACCCTACATGACCGAGCAATCGACACAACTCCTGGTTCAGGCCCTTGTGTTATCCCGTTTAGACTACTGCAACTCTCTACTGGCGGGTCTTCCTGCTTGCACCACCAAGCCTCTGCAGATGATCCAGAACGCGGCTGCACGTCTGGTCTCCAACCAGCCCAGGAGAGCAGGTCACTCTACTCCTCATCTCTCTGCACTGGCTCCCGGTCACAGCCCGCATCAAATTCAAAGCCTTGTCTCTTGCCTACAAAATAGCAACGGGCACAGCCCCTTCTTATCTGAACTCCTTTGTTCAGATTCACAAACCCTCCTGTCCACTACGCTCCTCCAGTGAAAGACGTCTGGCTCCTCCACCGCTGAAGACCTCTACGTCTCAAACCAGACTCTTCTCTGTAGTTCCCCGGTGGTGGAACAAACTTCCAAACTCCATCTGATCTGCTGAGTCCTTCTCAATCTTCAAGAAGAGACTGAAGACCAACTCTTTACTGAACACCTTCACTCTTGACCTACACTGACGACTACGACAAGTATCTCACTTGTGTCCTAATGGACTCGAACTTAACTCACGACACTTACTCTTGCTATGTTTCTTGACTTCATCCTTGATTGTGTTGTATTACTCTCATTTGTACGTGGCTTTGGATAAAAGCGTCTGTTAAATGACATTGTAGAATTGTAGAACAAGGAGGAGGAGAGGGGGAGGAGCAGGAGGAGGAGTACGATGGGGAGGAGGAAGAAGATGAAATTGAAGAGGAGAGGAGGAGGAGGAGGAGAGAGAGGAGGAGGAGGAAGAAGCCAAGGTCGAGGAGAAGGAGGAGAAGGAGCAGGAGGAGAAAGAGGAGGAGGAGGAGAGAGAGGAGGAGGAGGAAGAAGCCGAGGACGAGGAGAAGGAGGAGAAGGAGCAGGAGGAGAGAGAGGAGGAGGAGGTGCAGGAGGAGGAGGAGGAGAGAGAGGAGGAGGAGGAACAAGAGGAGGAGGAGGAGGAAGAAGCCGAGGTCGAGGAGAAGGAGGAGAAGGAGCAGGAGGAGAGAGAGGAGGAGGTGGAAGAGGAGGAGGAGGTGCAGGAGGAGGAGGAGGAGAGAGAGAGAGGAGGAGGAGGAACAAGAGGAGGAGGAGGAGGAAGAAGCCGAGGTCGAGGAGAAGGAGGAGAAGGAGCAGGAGGAGAGAGAGGAGGAGAGGCGGAGGAAGAGGAGGAGGAGGTGCAGGAGGAGAGTGAGGAGGAGGAGGAGCAAGAGGAGGAGGAGGAGAGAGAGAGGAGGAGAGGAGGAGGAGGAGGCGGATGAGGAGAGAGAGGAGGAGGTTGATCAGGGCTATGCCGACTACCATACTACAGCTGTATGAACCCAATTCATTTTTTTGTGATTTAATGTGAATAAACGGATCAAAAGGATGCAGAAATAACTCCAACATGATGCTGATGTGGAAAAAGTCTGAACTGATGCTTTCACAACATCCAGAACAAACCCAAATGTAATATGATGCACGAAAATCATTCTCCGTGTTTAGTGTGAAAGTGAAATACCTCGACATTGTGTACAAGTGTTCCGTTTTGTTCTCAACTCGTTGCATGAAGCTGCAGACAGAAGAAGAACTTCACTGTGTCAGATTGATAATAGATTAAAGCTGGAAAACACAAAAAACAGACACAAACAGCCAGAGGGAGAAAGATATCTCACAGTTTTACATTCCTCCTTGTCCTCCTCCTCCTCCGCTTCCTCCACCTTGTGCCCCTCCTCTCTCTCCTCCTTGTCCTCCTCCTCCACCTTCCGCTCCTCTTCCTCCTTCCTCTCCTCCTCTTCTTCCTCCTCCTCCTTCCTCTCTCCTCCTCCTTCTCTTCTGCCTCCTCCTCCTCCTCCTCCTCCTCTCTCTCCTCCTCCTTCCCTTCTGCCTCCTCCTCCTCCTCCTCCTCCTCCTCCTCCTCCTCCTCCTCCTCTTGTGTAATAGATACCACTGCAGTGCTTTGTATGATTGCTTGTTCACTTCTCTCAGGTGACTTTGTTTACTGGATCTACGAACATTTTTTATTGTTATAACTTGGAGCCGGAGAGGCTGCCGATGACTAAAGAGTCTGCAGAAAGTCGCCAACAGATGTTACTGCTGTTTCACCACATTCACTCATTTGTCTTGATATGAAAACCTGCAACGTGTGTGTGTGTGTGTGTGTGTGTGTGTGTGTGTGTGTGTGTGTGTGTGTGCGTGTTTCTGCACTTTCACACACCTGAGAGCAGAGGGAGGGGCTTTAAAGCTACACACACACTGACATGCATACACATTAATGGGGAAAATAAGTAAACATGCAAATAAACACTCAGTGTGACTTTTTTTCATTGTTTTTTCCTCCTTTCCTCCCCTCACGTGTGCCGTATTTCTTTCTCTTCATCTCTTTCTTCCTGTCTTGTTCACCTCTGTCATATTGTTTGTGTCTTTTTTATACGTTTTGGCCGGGGTGATGGCAAATTTTGTTGTACTACCCTGTGCAATGACAATAAAGGCTTTCTGATTCCTGATTCTGAAGAATATCAGTGACGTGACGTCCTGTAGGCAGCTATTTAAAGCAGGAGGAATGGATTTTTGGGAAACTAGGGAAAATCCATTTTCTCTGTGTGTGTGTAAAGGGAGGGGGGGGGGGGGGATCAGATAAAGTGGCTTAGAGGAATTGTTCTCTCTGTTCATTTCCTGAAACAGGAGCAGGAGTCTAATGTTGTTCCCAGAGTAAACACACTCTGTCACAACCTCCCGTCATCTCTCTCTCTTCTCTTCCCCTTCTCTTTTCTCTGACACTTGTATGAAAACACTCAGATGTTATTACCAGAACAGGATTAGAGGCTACATTCATTTATTCCTCTCATGCAGAAACTCCAACATTTACACCACATCATGTTAACAGACATTTTAGAGATATTTTTTAAATAATTTTGATAGTTAATTTTTAATGAAAACTGTCACGTACGTGGATTTTTGTTTTAAGAAAAATCTCTGAATGAAAACCGCAGGTGGTTATGAAACTCTATTCTTAAAGCCTGAAAAATAGCTATTCCTAGAATCATACCTGGATGCAGCGGCGCTCTGTAGTACTATTTTCGTTAAATGTTGGTCAGCTTTATTTTTGCAACCATTGCATGAAATATCACCTCATTTGTGACGCCTCAGAAAAAGAAAACGATATCACTGTTTCCAATTCACCTCTAATTGAAGCTGTGATCTATGCTCTTTTCAAATCCACCTTCCACAAAAAATACCTGAAGAACTGATGAGATATCAACTGTTAAAAACATATTTTGAATGAAGCCATCCAAGCTCTCTTCAAAGTCACCAGACTCTATAGACAAAAACAGTAATTTTACCTCACAGAATAGAGGGAGCTGCTTGATGGAGTTTGTTTGTAATTAAGTGACATTGTTGTCTTTAAGGAAAAGTTTGGTCAACAAGTCCAGAATCACCAAACACAAAATTACTGTCTTTTTCAAGCGGAGTCTGGTGGCTTTGAAGAGAGCACAGATGGATCACTTCGAAACAAGTTTAAAATGTAAATAGCTGCATGCTAATGACTCACAAAGACAAAAACATGCTGGTGTTCAGCAGGTTTAATGTTTACCATTACTATATAAACTATAAAAATCAGCATTTTCGTGTTGTTTTCATGCAGATATCAACTTTTAAAAACTTAATTTGAAGGGAGCCAGGCAAGCTCTCTCAAAGTCACCAAACTCCATAGACAAAAACAGTAATTTTACCTCACAGAACAGAGGGAGCTGCAGATTGGAGTTTGTTTATAGTTGTGTGACTTTGTTGTCTTTAAGGAAAAATTCAGCACCTTGGTCAAGGACTCCAGATTCACCAAAACACAAACTAACTAACAGAGTGAGGCAGCTGCAGACCAGCAACTCCCCTGTTCTGTGAGGGGAAATTACTGTTTTTGTCAATGGAGTCTGGTGGCTTTGAAGAGCGCACAGATGGATCACTTTAAAATAAGTTTAAAATGTAAATAGCTGCATGCTAATGACTCACAAAGATAAAAAAAAAAAACATGCTGTTCAACAGGTACAATGTTTACCATTTTCTCCAGTTTACTTTAGCATGTTAGCATGTTAAAGTAAGGTGGAGTACATCATAAACAATATAAATTATAAACATCGGCATGTTAATGTTATTGTGAGTCCTTAGCATGCAGATATCATCTTGAAGGGAGCCATCCAAGCTCTCTCAAAGCCACCAGACTCCATAGACAAAAACAGTAATTTTAGCTCACAGGACAGAGGGAGCTGCAGATTGTAGTTTGTTTGTAATTGTGTGACTTTGTTGGTTTTATGGAAAAGTTCAGCACTGTGGTCAATAGGTCCAGATTCACCAAACACATACTGACTAACAGAGCAAGGCAGCGGCAGACCAGCAACTCCCCTGTTCTGTGAGGTAAAATTACTGAGTTTGCCAATGGAGTCTGGTGGCTTTGAACAGAGCACAGATGGATTTGCTTCAACATAAGTTTGTCATTATCGCTGCAGGTATTTGCTCATAAACAGTATTGTAGGCAGTGGTGGAATGTAACTAAGTACATTTACTCAAGTACTGTACTTAAGTATAATTTTGAGGTACTTGTACTTCACTTGAGTATTTCCATTTGATGTAACTTTTTACTTCTACTCCACTACATTTTGAGGCAAATATTGTACTTTTTACTCTAGGATTTAGCTGCCAGTTTTAGTTACTTTTCAGGTTGAGATTTAACATAATATATATGATCAATGTAAAGTGATTAGAGGTTTTTTAATTAAATCTTTTAACAGTATATTAAGTAATTACATGAGCCCAATCTTTACAAAATTAAAACACTGCATACATTAAATCACCAATACAAATAATGTAATAATATGTTTAGAATATATAAAAC
>NC_081535.1:31453891-31491391 GCF_030273125.1 Centropristis striata
TCTGTAGAATAAACAGTCGATCTTTAGAATAAACAGTCGATCTTTAGAATAAACAATCAATCTGTAGAATAAACAGTCGATCTTTAGAATAAACAATCAATCTGTAGAATAAACAGTCGATCAATAGAATAAACAGTCGATCAGTAGAATAAACAGTCGATCTTTAGAATAAACAGTCGATCAGTAGAATAAACAGTCGATCAGTAGAATAAACAGTCAATCTTTAGAATAAACAGTCGATCAGTAGAATAAACAGTCGATCTTTAGAATAAACAGTCGATCTTTAGAATAAACAGTCGATCAGTAGAATAGACAGTCGATCAGTAGAATAAACAGTCGATCAGTAGAATAGACAGTCGATCAGTAGAATAAACAGTCGATCAGTAGAATAAACAGTCGATCTGTAGAATAAACAGTCGATCAGTAGAATAAACAGTCGATCTTTAGAATAAACAGTCGATCAGTAGAATAAACAGTCGATCCTTAGAATAAACAGTCGATCAGTAGAATAAACAGTCGATCAGTAGAATAAGCGGTCAGTCGTGCAGTAGATGAACCCTCAGTGACCTGGTAGAAATGAGTCAGCCGGACGCTTTACGAGCCGGACACAAAGCTCTGACTGAAGGCTTCAGATTCTGGTTCTGCGGTTTCAATCGGAGCTTTGTTTCTGTTTCAGAGTTAAAATGTGACATTTAAAGTTTTCCTGCAGCCTCTGAGAACAGAGAGTCTGTGTTCAGTAGTTTAGCTTTCTGTCGGGTTGTTGTAAAAAAGACAAAAGGATCAGAGTTTAACAAGTGCAAAACAAGCAGCATCTTTTATGCTGAATTTGACCAGTCTGAGCATTTAATAAGTTGCACCACTCTTTTTTATATTTAAAAAACAAAAAGAAGGAAAAACAACTTAAAGCTGTAATATAAAGAACATGTTTAAACTCTGGTGTTTGTGGTTGTTTGTTCGTAGAAAACACAATTTATCACCGTGGAAACAGGCTTCTTCAATTAATATTCACTGTTATTTCAGTTCAGTTTTTTTTTTTGAAGATATTAGATTTTTACCTCCAGTTTTACAGTTTTTACAGTTTATCTGAAGAGAAACATTAACGATGAACCACATTTCATTACAGTCTAATTAAGGTCTGATGAATGTTGTGAACTCTTGGACTCATTCTTGCAAAAAAAGTTTTTATTGAGACCCACCGCCACTCTTCGTCCCTCAGAGGGACGAAGGGTGATAAAGGGTTAAATATCTTATTGTGTGTGTGTGTGTGTGTGTGTGTGTGTGCAGGTAAAAGCACGCAGAGCAGAGAGTGACAGCGGTTCTCCTGGAGGATCAACGCTGCAGCTGCAGGCGACACGAAAGATCAGCAGCAGCCAGCAGCACTTCCACAGACCAGGTAATACACACACACACACACACACACACAAACACACACACACATAAGCATGCACGCACGCACACACAAGCACGCACGCACACACACACACACACACACAAGCGCGCGTGCACACACACACACACACACACACAAACACACACACACACACACACACACACACACACACAGGTGAACCTAGATATAATAATAATAAAGATAATAATAATAATTATTATTATATTTATTATTATAATAAATATAATAATAATTATTATTATTATTATTATATTTATTATAATAATAAATATAATAATAATTATTATTATTATTATTATATTTATTATAATAATAATTATTATTATTATCTTTATTATTATTTTTACCATCATAATCATAATCATAATAATTATGTGGTTATTGTGTGTTTCTCTTCACACTGAGACTCTTTGTCTTTGTGTCTTTGTCTCTTTGTGTCTTTGACTCTTTGTCTCTTTGTGTCTGCAGACGATGGACTGAACATCTACAGGAAACCTCCCATCTACAAACAGGGTGAGCTGCTCATCTCCACGCTCATGAAATAAAGTTATTGTTAGTTATTGTTTAATAGTTATGAGACAGAAAATACAAAATACAAAATGTGTTGTAAGAATTTAAAACATATTTTCCTTGTTTTTGTGAAGAAAGTCTGATATCTAAAGAAACACAATGTATTTATTCCTGTCAAAGAGATTTAAATAAATAATTCAACTGTTTGTTTTCATAGTTGTGAAATTAAAGATTTAAATATTAAATTCACATTTTTTTATTGCTTAGTAAAGAAAATATGGAGCGACTAATGATAGAAGATTATGTTCCCCTTGTTTTGGTAAAAAAAAAAAAAAAATTCAGGGCTAAATTCACCGTTGTTGTTGTTTTTTTTATAAAGAATGTCTAAAAATGTAGAATTAATGACATAAAAGAAAGCGTTTTCTTTATTAAATAAACACAAGAATGTTTAACCATGAACTAAACTGTGAAAATGCTAAAAAGAAACATTTAATTATTGTAAATTATTATTGTACAATATTGTATAGGCTTGGAAAGAATATTAATAAATAATTAAATGGTTTACTTTTACTAATTACAGAGAAAACAAATAAATAAATATGAAAAAATATATTTAGAAAATGTATTATTCTTTTTTTAATTGTATTTCAGTCAGATTTTATTCATCAAATAATAAAACTTAACAATATATTTAAGTGAATTTATTTACGTCGTTGTGTTTCTGTGTTTTGTTTGTTTGTTTGTTTGTTTTCTTGTTCATGTCAGATGTAAACAAACACATGGAGACGGTGATCAAGTCTGCTAAGTTTCCTGCTGCTCAGCCTCCAGACCCGAACCAACCGTCCAAGATAGAGACCGAGTACTGGCCCTGCCCCCCCTCACTGGCTGCCATGGGTACACACACACACACGCACAGACATACACACACACAGGGACACACACACACACACACACACAGGGACATATACACACACACACACACACACACACACACACACACACACACACACACACACACACACACACACACACACACACACACACACACAGGGACATACACACACACACACACACACACACAGGGACATACACACACACACACAGACACACACACACACACACACACACACACACACGGGGACATACACACGCACAAACAGACACACACACACAGGGACATACACACACACAGGGACATACACACACATACACACACACAGGGACATACACACGCAGAAACAGACACACATACACACACACACACAGGGACACACACACACACACAGGGACATACACACACACACACACACACACACACACAGGGACATACACACACACACACAGGGACATACACACACAGCGACATACACACACACACACACACAGGGACATACACACGCACAAACAGACACACACACACACACACACACACACACAGGGACATACACACACACACACACACACACACACACACATACACTCACACAGACACATACACACACACACACACAGACACACACACACAGACACATACACACACACACACACAGACACTAATATACAATGTTTTCTTTAGGCGCTTTCACAACATATTTAAGTAATTTAATTTATTATTTTTATATATTTAATATATTTTTTGTAGTTTTCAGAAGGTCTGGCTGTGCAAATGACTAAATGCACTGTAACACATTGATTTATTTTATTTTATATTTTCCTATATTTAATATATATTTTTTATAGTTTTCAGTCGGCTGTGTCTGAACTACCAAATATTTTATCTAATCAAATTATTTTTCATGTAATTGTTTTGTTGTTTGTTTGTTTTTGCTAATGCTGATACTTTATGTACTTTAACTGCAGTAAAGTAATCTAATAATTAATACTAATATGCCGAAGGATGGACGGATATCATAGAAATCGATACGAGACTGAGAGTCAAAGATTAAAAACACTGAATGTTGTTTTAGTGATATTCTGCAGTTTGTGGTTTGGTTTTGTTTGTCGGAATCAGAATCAGCTGCTTCTTCAGGCTCACAGTGTGTCTGTGTGTGTGTGTGTGTGTGTGTTTGTCAGAGATCGAGTGGAGGAAGAAGAAGGAGCTGCAGGAGGAAGACGAGTTTGAGGATCTGAGCGGCGAGGCGGAGACACTGCAGGAGAACGAGCTGGAGAAGGTCACAGAGATTTAACAGATTTAACCTTTAAAACCTTTTTCATGTTGTTATTGTTACATCTTGATGGGAGAAGTTACTGAATATGGAGGATGAATGTAGAAGTTAAAGTTACGTAAATGGAAAATACTCGAGTAAAGTAGACAAACTGGCCTGAAGTACAGAACTGGAAATCAACTGAGTTAAATGTGAAGAATTATTTTTATTGGAAAGTCAAGAGTTAATATTTTGTTGAGATTTGCACTTTACAATTTATGGTGGATTTTTATTTTGTTGTACCATTATTATTTATACAGACTATATATATATATATGTGTGTGTGTGTGTGTGTGTGTGTGTCAGTAATTTATTATTTTTAAAGGTTTGCAAAATGTTTTAAAAAGGCTTAAAAAATGCCAATATTGCAAAATTGCAAATATTTTGTATTTTAATTTTTTTGTGTTTTTATAGTGTTTTTTTCTGCAGATTTTCAGTTTTTTGTGTTTTTAGTTTTTTCTCTTCATGTTTTAAAACTTTGAAAATCAAAAAAAAGTGAATATATAAATTAAATTAAATTTTCACTTCATTAAAAAAATAGTTTATTTAATTTGGTCCTACACACACACACACACACGCACACAGTGACTGTCCTCCTGCTGTGTGATCCAGATCCAGTCCAACCTGGGCCGCCTGATCCTGAAGGAGGAGAAGGAGAAAGCCATCAGCTTCCGCAGGAAGACCCAGTCCCTGCCCGACAGAACCCACATGACCCCCAGTAAGTCCTGGTCCTGTTTATGGTCCTGTTTATGGTCCTGGTCCTTGTCCTGGTCCTTGTCCTATTTATGGTCCTGGTCCTTGTCCTCTTTGTGGTCCTGTTTATGGTCCTGGTCCTGGTCCTTGTCCTGTTTATGGTCCTGGTCCTGGTTCTGTTCCTTGTCCTATTTATGGTCCTGGTCCTTGTCCTCTTTGTGGTCCTGTTTATAGTCCTTGTCCTGTTTATGGTCCTGGTCCTGGTTCTGGTCCTTGTCCTGTTTATGGTCCTGGTCCTGGTCCTTGTGCTGTTTATGGTCTTGGTTCTGGTTCTCGTCCTGTTTATGTTCCTTGTTCTGGTCCTGGTCCTGTTTATGGTCCTGGTTCTGGTCCTGTTTATAGTCCTGGTCCTTGTCCTGTTTATAGTCCTGGTCCTTGTCCTGTTTATGGTCCTGGTCCTGGTTCTGGTCCTGGTCCTTGTCCTGTTTATGGGCCTGTTTATGATCCTGGTTCTGGTCCTGGTTCTGGTCCTGTTTATGATCCTGGTTCAGGATCAGTCTGACGGTTTCTCTGTCTGTCTGCAGGTTTGTCAGCGAGTGCGTCCAAGTCTCCGTCCCACTCAGGACCTGGTCTGACCCGAGTGAGTTCACATCAGATACTTTATGCAGATCAGATCATTTTTTATATATTTGATATTTAGTAGATTGTGTCAGAGCACTGCAGCAGATTTTATGTCATTTATTTTCTCTTGTTGTTTTCAGAAGTGGACTACATATTCAATCTAATTTATTTATTTATATATATATTTAATATATATTTATATAGTTTTTAGTTGGTTGAGGCAGAGCATTACAGCATGTTTAATCTTATCTATTTTAATAGTAGTTTATTAGTTTATTTTATATCAAATATATTGTTAGGAGTAGGTTGTGTCAGAGCATTACAGCATATTTAATCTTATTTATTTTTTATAATTATTTTTTGTTGTTGTTTTAAGAAGTGGACTACATTTTTAATCTAATTTATTATTATATTCTAATATAAATTTTCAGAGTTTTCAGTTGGTTGAGGCAGAGCACTGCAAAATATTTAATATAGTTATTTTTTAAAATCTATTATTTTTAAATATATATATATTATTGTAAATAGTTTTCAGTGGCTTGAAGCACTCCAGCATGTTTAATCTAATTTATTTTATTTTATATTATATTTATATATTTAAGATTTATATTTTCGGTCGGCAGCGTTACAACATAGTTTGACTTGTTAATTTTAATATAATTTATTTTTAATTTATTATTTTAATTATTTATCTAAATGTATCATGTTTATCTCAAATATTATTCATTTAGCTCATGTCATTGTTTGCATTTTTTAAATTAGTTTTTCAGTCAAATTATATTTAAAGTTCAAGAAAAAAAATATTTTCAGGAGGAAGATTGTCTGAATAAACATGAAGAATATTCATCATTTATTTATTTATTTCATAATATTTATATTAAATTCAAATATTTCTGTTTCTAGGTAGAAAATAAACATTTTAAAAGTGAGTTTTGTTCCTCAGAGATTCGTATTAAATATAAAATTGTTTTTTTCAGATGCAGTCTGCAGAGTTCTCCTCAGAGAGAGGACAGCAGACAGGTGAGACTCTCAACGTCACAAATAAATAATTAATAAAACAAACAGTTTCTGCACAATGTGTCAGATTTTCCACTTCAAATCAAACTGAAAAGACAAAATAAGAGAAACTTTACAGATTCTTGGGTTCTGCAGCTTTCAGGAGATTTTTTCTGTGATTTCTGAGCAGATTTAATGATATTTATTCAACCTCTTACTGTAATATTATTATTATTATTATTATTATTATTATTATTATTATTATTATTTAACACCATAGAAAAGGTTTTCTTGTGTCAGACTCACCTCACAGAGTCCCAACAGCATGATTATGTTTATCATATTATGAATATGATGTGACATTAATAACTGATATTGTCGTTCTTCTGTTTCTGCAGCTGCTCAGGTAAGAATCCGTCTGCAACACGAACATCCGAAGGTTCAAATGTCATTTTAAAAAGGTTTGCAAGATTGAAGAAAGTTTTAAAGGTTTGCAAAATGTTTTAAAAATGCTAAAAAAAAAAAAAAAAATTTGTATTTGAGTTTTTTCTGCAGATTTTCAGGAGTTTTAAAACTTCAAAAAAATTCTGAAAAAAATGTAATATATAAATTTAATTTAATTATCACTTTATCAAAATGAAAAATGAAATAATGAATTAATCAATGAATTAAGATATAAATGTAATTAAATTATCACTTTATAAAAATGAAATAATGAATTACTCAATGAATTAAATTATTTAAATTAATTAAATGTTGTCCCTATCACTATATTAAATTAAAATGCATTTAATGTAATTTATTCTAATTGATTAATTATTTTAATATATTTTATACATATTTTATAGTTTTCAGTTGCTATTCACTTTTAATCTTATTTAATTAAATTTCAAACTTTCAAACACAAAGTTTTATTATTTTTATGAGCTTTTTTTCAGTTTCATAATGTGTGAGTTATATTTTTCATAGTTTCAGCAGCAAATCTGTGAAATCTTTCTCTGCTTCACTCTGGGCTCTGCATTAATGTGACGTTGTTTATATTTAATAAATGTCATAAATACAGGCGGGAGCATCTTTTATACTGTGTGTGTGTGTGTGTGTGTGTGTGTGTGTAGAACGGAGAAGCTCGCAGGGAGAGGATGGACAGAGGAAACTCTCTGCCGAGTATCCTCGAACAGAAGGTTTGAATATTTATTATTATTTATTATTTAATAATTAACTGACATGAACAAAAACTTCACATTAGATTTGTTTATTTAATTTCTTTTTATAAAAATATTTATTATTTCTTATTTTTACTTTTTTGCTCCTTGTGTCTCTTGTTTTTAATACCACTGTTATTAATTTGTCTCTCTTAAAGCATTTTATGAACGGTTCTATAAAGAAAGTTTATTATTATATTATGTTCTTTCAATGCTGCTGATTTATTTAATCAGAATATTTAGTTTGTGTTTAAAAAATGTATGTTATTTTGTGGCAATATGAAGTAAATTCTTGATAATATATTAATATAATTATATAATAATAATAATAATAATAATAATAATATATTAAATATATATTATCATTTCTTCCTGTTTTTTTCCAGATTTATCCATATGAAGCTCTGATTGTGACCCACAGAGGGCGCTGCAAGCTGCCGCCAGGAGTTGACCGCACCCGCCTGGAGGTGTGTGTGCGTGTGTGTGTGAGTGTGTGAGTGTGTGAGTGTGTGTGTGTGTGTGTGTGTGTGTATATATATATATATATATATATATATATGTTTAAAGAACTAAATTATTTTTCCTATTGATCTTATTTCAACTGTAATGACTGTTGCATTAGATCTTAAATAACAATAATAATAATAATAATAATAATAATAATTTTCATTTATTATCTAAGTAATCAGATTCATAGAATTAAGTTTAATACAAAAATTAATAGGAAAATAATACATTTAATTATTAAATGGTAAATTATAAATAAGTCGGGAAATATTAAATAAATAGGACAATTTTAAATGCATGAATAAACAAAAAGAAAATACATTTAATAAGGATAATATATAAAATAAAATAATGAAGAAATAGGGAAATAATAAATAAAAACATAGGTAAATTATGAATACATAACAATAACAATAAAGGATAAATGGGAATGATAAATAATAATTGGAAAAATAGGACAATAATAAATAAACAGGAAAATAAATAATACATAAATAAACAAAAGGGAAAATAATAAATAAACAGAAGCAGTGATAATAAAATTAATCTTTGAATAAAAGGGAAAATAATGAATAAATGGTAGTTATAATCATGAATAAATAAGAAAATATTGAATAAATGTGAATAATAATAGTCCTGAATTAAGTCTCAGGATGATTCTGAAAAGTTTGACACCTGTTTGACACCAGGCACCTGTCTAATAATAATAATACAATTATAATATAATAATAATAATAATAATAATAGTAGTAGTAGTAGTAATAAAAATATTAACAATAATAATATTATGAATAATAATAGTAGTAGTAATAGTAATAATAATAACGGTTATCCTCCCGCAGAAGCACCTGTCTAATAATAATAATAGAGTTATCCCCCCGTAGAGACACCTGTCTCCGGAGCAGTAATAATAATATTTATTATAATAATAATAAAGTTATCCCCCCGTAGAGACACCTGTCTCCGGAGCAGTAATAATAATATTTATTATAATAATAATAAAGTTATCCCCCCGTAGAGACACCTGTCTCCGGAGCAGTAATAATAATAATAATAATAATAATACAGTTATCCCCCCCGTAGAGACACCTGTCTCCGGAGCAGTAATAATAATAATAATAATACAGTTATCCCCCCGTAGAGACACCTGTCTCCGGAGCAGAAATAATAATAATAATAATAATAATAATAATAATAGAGTTATCCCCCCGTAGAGACACCTGTCTCCGGAGCAGTAATAATAATAATAATAATAATAATAATAATAATAATAATAATAATAATAGAGTTATCCCCCCGTAGAGACACCTGTCTCCGGAGCAGTAATAATAATAATAATAATAATAATAATAATAATAATAGAGTTATCCCCCCCGTAGAGACACCTGTCTCCGGAGCAGTAATAATAATAATATTTATAATAATAATAATAATAATAATAATAGAGTTATCCCCCTGTAGAGACACCTGTCTCCGGAGCATTAATAATAATAATATTTATAATAATAATAAAATTAATAATAATAATAATAATAATAGAGTTATCCCCCCGTAGAGACACCTGTCTCCGGAGCAGTGATAATAATAATATTTATAATAATAATAATAGAGTTATCCCCCTGTAGAGACACCTGTCTCCGGAGCAGTGATAATAATAATATTTATAATAATAATAATAGAGTTATCCCCCTGTAGAGACACCTGTCTCCGGAGCAGTGATAATAATAATAATAATAATAATAATAATAATAATAATAATAATAATAATAATAATAGAGTTATCCCCCTGTAGAGACACCTGTCTCCGGAGCAGTAATAATAATAATAATAATAATAATAATAGAGTTATCCCCCCCGTAGAGACACCTGTCTCCGGAGCAGTAATAATAATAATATTTATAATAACAATAATAATAATAATAATAATAGAGTTATCCCCCTGTAGAGACACCTGTCTCCGGAGCATTAATAATAATAATATTTATAATAATAATAAAATTAATAATAATAATAATAATTATAGAGTTATCCCCCCGTAGAGACACCTGTCTCCGGAGCAGTGATAATAATAATATTTATAATAATAATGATAGAGTTATCCCCCTGTAGAGACACCTGTCTCCGGAGCAGTAATAATAATAATAATAATAATAATAATAATAATAATAGAGTTATCCCCCCGTAGAGACACCTGTCTCCGGAGCAGTGATAATAATAATATTTATAATAATAATAATAGAGTTATCCCCCTGTAGAGACACCTGTCTCCGGAGCAGTAATAATAATAATAATAATAATAATAATTGAGTTATCCCCCTGTAGAGACACCTGTCTCCGGAGCAGTAATAATAATAATAATAATAATAATAATAATAATAATAATAATAGAGTTATCCCCCCGTAGAGACACCTGTCTCCAGAGGACTTCCTGCAGCTCTTCGGGATGCCGATGGCCGAGTTCGACCGTCTGTCGCTATGGAGACGAAATGAACTGAAGAAGAAAGCCTCGCTTTTCTAACAGGAAGTGACCTCATCCGCCTCCTGATGACACCTGATGACAGGAAACATCAACAAACATCCAACTAACCAATCACGTCCCTGGATCTGAGGACGGGAGGCGGGGCCTGATTAACCCTTTATACTCTGACTAACCTTACTGATGCACTGACACTCAGACATGTTACCTGTGCTGCACTTATACTCACACTGCTTGCAAACATCATGTGACCACTCTGCATCTTCATCTTCATCTTCATCATCTTCATCACGCGTTGGTGTCCGGAGGTCTTCATCAGCTCGCCGTCAGCAGGTAACGGCCTTTAACTCACCTGGTGTCATGAAGCTCAAGTTCACCTTTAACTGCACCACTTCTGACCAATCAGAGTGCTGGAAATACTCAATAAAATCCAATCATTCCTACAGGAGCCTGACAGGGACAAAAGTCACAAGTTTATAATAACGTGACGTTTTTAATATCTAACAACGATTACTGCCACGATTCGTCCGACTAACGAGACGACGACAGATTTAACTCAAGTCAGAAACTCTCTGATGAACCAGACTCGTTCAGAAAACCATCATTTTAACAGCAGTGTTCTTGATCTTCAGACCTGACAAAGCTTCAATTCAGACTTTTAATAAATCAGGTTGGTGTTTTAGTTATTTCTGCATCATTTAGATCAGTTTATTTACATTATGTCACAGATAAATCTCTTTATTTTAGCTTCATACGGCCCATTTTAGCTTGTTGAGCTCCTCATTCTGTCTGAATTATGGACCTAAAATACTTGAAGACAAAAGAAAATTATCTATTCTTTGCACCACCAACTAACAAACTGCATCTCTAAAGGCTCATTATCTTATTCATTTTGACAGCAGTGTTCTTGTGTTCTTTAGACCTGACAAAGCATCAATTCAGCCTCATGTTGGAGTTATTTCAGCACCTTTAGATCCGTTTATTCACATTAAATCACAGATAATTCTCTGTTTTGGCTTCAGACTGACTAATGCATAAAACCCCATAAAATTGTCAAAATATCACAAAAGCATCCCTTAATTTAAACCTTAAATCATCTTTATTTTTCTATTAACTTTGATTTGTGTTTCAGACTCTTGAAAACTCCTTAAACTGATCAATAATCCATAAAAACTGTCTAATAATGATATGCATTGATTTATAACTCTGCTGCACCAGACTCCATTCAGAAAACAGTCATTTTTAAAGATGATCATCTAAAAAATATTATGCAACCAAAAAACAAATACCAAACTCTGCAATCAAAACAAAACGTTTCATTGCAAGTCAAAAACTGGATTGATGCAAACCTAAAACTTTTGTTTGCACAAAAGTTTTGCTTTTGAATCAAACGTTTTAACAAGTAGAAACTGACAGATCTGCAACATTTTAAATCACAAATTTATTTTACTTGCAATAAAACAGTTTTTATTTTTTAAGACACAAAACTGACCTAGTAATATGAGCTCTGGGTTTATTTTGTGTCTTTTTATGCAAAGAAAGATTTGAGAGCAAAACTATAATAAACCTGCAATTCAATTATAATTGTTTTTGAGTTCAAGAAGGTGAAAACCAAAGATTAATTTATTTTTAAAAATATTTTTATTATTATTCATGCATTTGTAATTAAAAATGTTCTTAGAATCCATAAGTATTCTTTACAAAATTATACTTTATTTGCAAATCCACATTTTTTTGTTTGCAGATCAAAACATTTTTTGTAACAAAAAAGAAAATCACTAATTAATTTGACTTGCAATAAAAATATTTTTTGGTTGCAGTTTGGAAACTTATTTAACTTATTATTTATCAATAAATTAACAGTAAAATGTCAGATTTTGTGCCTTGTTTGCAACTCGACAAACTTTCAGGATCATTCATTTTCAAACTTTTTTCGTTGTTTCTGAAAGTCAATTAATTTAAACTTCAACAAACAGCGAAGACAAAAAATGTTTTTAAAAATTCTGCAGATTAAATTTAAAAAAAGCGAACAAGCGAATGTTTCTGCAGCTTCGTCTCATTTTATTGTTTTTATTTGGAGCTGAGAATCTCATTAATAAATCCATAATTGAGCTTCATGACATCACAAAGCTGCTGAGACCTCCGGCGTCACACAAACACCTTTCAGATTGAAAATTATTTATTATGTGGAACTTTTTTATTTATTTCAGGATTGTAATTATTTTTACTGTGAGATACTGTTTGTTTGTTTGTTTATCTGGTTTAAGGAGCAGTCCGTCCGTTCTTCACGCTCGTCTCGTTTCTGTTTCTGTCGTTCGATGTAAAGGATCAAAATAAAGAGATGAAACGCTGCGGTGTCTGATTTTACTGTGTCCCTGAACGCATCACACCCAGCTGACATATTCATCACATTTATTATTTTATTTTTCTAGTCTAAAAGGTTTCAGTTTCACCCATAAAAAAACAAATCAATGAGAATAACACATAAAATAAAATAATTAATAAATGGGGAAATAATAAATGAATAAGTAAAATTATGATTTACATAAAAGAATAAATAGGAATAGCCAAATAGGAAAAATAGGACAATAATAAAATAACTAATTACTAGTAATGATAATAAAATATATAAATAACATTTTTATTATATAACAGATATAATAAATATTAGTATATTGATGTTTTCCCACAGTAACAGGAATATTTTTGTTATCTTGCGGTTTTCAATTATTTCAACTTTTATTTCTTTATCTAAACGGATTCATAGTATATAGTTTAATATTTAAATTAATCAGAAAATACATTTAATTAATAAATGGTAAAATCATAATTAAATGGGAATAATACATTTAATAAAATAATGGAGAAATGGGGAACTAATAAATAAATAAGTAGGAAAATTATGATTTACATATAATGATAAATAAAAGGGAAAAATTACCAAATAGGAAAAACAGGACAATAATAAATTAACTAATTAGTAGTGATGATAATAAAATAAATATAAAATAAAATATTTTAAATGAAATAAATATTAGTATATTAATATATTCCACATTAACATGAATATTTTTTACTCAATTTGCTGTTAATGTTTTCAAAGACAAATGTTTTATTTATGTAGATCAATCAACGATTTGGATTTTCTTGAAAAATGTAAATTAAATTAAATGAAGTAATATAACACCACATACAAGACAGTTTTTGTTTCTTCTTTTATAATTATATCAACACTTACCCGTAAAAATAAAACGTTGAAAAATAAAGATTTGTATTATTAATTATTATATCATATATATATATATATATATATATATATATATATATATATATATATATATATATATTTATATATATATTATCTGTAAAAGCATTTTTAAAGGAAATTAAAATAATCCATATTGGGAAAATATTTATTGAAATGATCTTTAAGTGGCTTTTTAAACTTAAATTAAAACACAAAGTCACATTTTACTTTTCAGGAAGGGAAAACTAGAAATTAATTTATGAAAATTAAAGATTTTTAAAAAAAATTAATTTCAAGGTTATTTTTCTTAATTTTAACACTGTAAAACAATAAAATCAACCAGTATTTATTTTAATTTTTTTGACAGAATATCTTTTGATTTAAATTTGGTGACAAGAAGCAAAAACATTTGATACTTTATGATAAAATAGTTTCTTCTTCCTCTTAATTTGATAAAACATTCAGAACAAAATTTTTAAATTCAGTAAATAATTATAAATAAAATAAATCCGAAAAAGTTCCAGAACTGAGAGAATAAAGTTATTTGTATTTTTAATTAAAACTACTGGTTTGTACATTTATAGGATTAAAATCTGTGATAATCTGTAAAAAATTAAATTAAATAAAAAAAGACACCTAAAAGTTTAAAAATGTCCCATGAATATTTGATGTTTTCAGTTTGTCGTGGATTTTCTTAAAAAATTGAAATATGGAATAAGTTTAACTCGTTTTATAAAGTTAAAAAGTTTAAATTCCCTGTTTGTATATTAGAATAAAATCTAAGTTTTCACAGTATTCTTAAAATACATTTTAAAGAAAATCTATGAACTGTAAATAACATCTTGAAGTTTTTAATTAAATGTATTTTTAGTTCTTTAAAATGAGTCACTGTTTCCAGAACTATCACATCATAGTTATTTATATGTAGAATTAAAATTTAGAGTAAAATCTGTGATAAACTGTAAAAAAAGTAATAAAAAAGTATTTATATTTTATATTTAAAAAATTTTTTACAGTCAACATCTTGTTTTGTAATTAAATGTATTTAATATTTAAAGTGAGTAACTGTTTAATAGATCTCTAAGATAAGTTATTTTAATGTTAATTAAAAATCCCTGTGTAAATAATAATCCGCACGGTCCCTGAACGCTCCACCAGCTGCTCCTCGGCGCCCCAACGTGTTGAACCTTTGTTGGTGGATCTGTCGGAGGAGATGCAGGTGATGCTGCGGAGGGAGAGTGTTGCCGCGGTAACGCCGGGGCCCACTCAGCGTCTGCCTGGCCGCCACCCACGCCGGCCTCTGATTGGCCGCCCACGCCGGCCTCTGATTGGCAGCTGTGGCGTCCTTGAAAGCAGCATTGAACAGACACACAGTCACTTTTCTGCTTTTTTTTATTTGAATGGAGTGAAACATGAACAGAAACGAGGCCTCGCAGCACACGGACTCTTCTCCAGACTCAGATCAAAGAATCGAGTGTTTCTGTACATTCTGTGAGATATGTTGTTGTTGTTGTCGTCGTCGTCGTTGTTGTCGTCGTCAGAAGGAGGCCTCTGACCCGCCCACCTCCCCGAAAAACAGAAAGAAAAACAACAAATCAAACCCGCCCGCTCCCAATCACCACACCTCCCTCGCTCCCTTCTTCTCCAGCCTCCTCTTCTTCTTCTTCTTCTTCTCTCCGTCTGTCGTCTCATCAGACACAAACATTAAACTCATCACTATCTGAGAACAACGAACCCGAGAGGAACAGAGACAAACAATCTGCTCCGCTAGAAAACACAAAAAAAAGGTTTTGAAAGGATTATTTTTTATCTGTGAAAAACCAAAAAGTGTCAGGTGATTTTTAAGGATAAACTTTTGATGTTGTAATTCTCATTTTGCCCACTAGAGGCTCCAGAGCTTGATGACATCATGATCTTAATACGACTAAAACAAAAATGTTTTTCTTTACAAAAACTTGAAAACTGCTTTTTTCACCCAGCACTCATTTTTTATTGTTTATCACTTAATTTTTTTCCACCTGGCAAAATTATGTTTTCTTCACTTTTCATGTTTTTTGATGTGACAAGAAAAAAAAAAATTCCTGGCAATTTTTGTCCATCATCCGATTTTCTTTATTTATTTGTAAGAACTTTTTTGCATCTGGCATAAAACACTCAGCAAAAAAAGAAAAAAAAATTACCAAGCAATATTTCCCTAACCTCCCATTTTTTTTTAGTTTTTTTTTAAATTTGGTATTTTCTTTGTTGATTTTTACTTTTATATTAATATGTCCCCTGGCACCTTTTTTTCACCTGGCAGAATTATTTTTTCCTCATCTGGAACATTTTTTTTGCATTTGGAAAAAAAAAGAAAAACCTAACAAAAATAATATATATATATATTCCCCGTGACAATTTTCTCTCCTGGCAAAAACAAAAAATCACCTTACATTTTATTATTTATTTCATCTGGCAAAGTTTATTTTCCTCACCAGTTCCACAGATTATTTTTAAGGATGTTTTTAACTATTCTGTTATTATTCTTACTATTGTTCCAGCTGAGAAATCGTTCTGGTCTCGGCTCCTCTCGGGTTTCTGACACTTTGTTTGTCTATCTGAACGTTTCTCAGATTTTTATTTGTTGAGTAAAATGTTTTCAGAACTGATGAAAAAAATAGCTCGACATGAAAATCTGAACTCGTGGTTACAGTTAACATTCAAAATAACGACGATTTAATAATCCCTTTTCCTGGAAAAAATTGCCCAAAATTTTGGTTTTGCCACTTAAAATTTTATTATTTTTTTAAAGGACTTTTTCAGCATTTTCTGTAAGTCAGTAAGTGACCCTTGAGTTCAGATTTCCAGCGTCGATAATCAGCTTCAACGCTCAAAGACTTTGTTGTAATAAAGCGGAAAAAAACCCTTAAACCCAGCCCGTCCGGATAATTAAGCCTAAATCTATGTGTTGTAAAAAACAAAAAAAAAAAAAAACAAAAAAAAAAAAACATCACATTGAAAAGAGGGAACAATTAAAATATACATATATAATAATAATATAAATGTCAATACTCGCTCCGAGGAGCTCAGTCACACTATCATTGGCATAAGAAAGGATGGACTTTATGCTGATCCTGTGTGCATGTATGTGTGTGTGCATGTGTGTGTGTGTGTGTCTGTGTGTCTGTGTGTCTGTGTGTGTGTGTGTGTGTGTGTGTGTGTGCGGGCACGAACACAGCGTTTGAATGGAGCGTCACTTCCTCCCCCGCCAAAATAAAACGCTGATAGAAAGAAAAGGCGCCGTGGCCTCCTGATTATTATTATTATTATTATTATGATCATATAAAATGGATTTGCTTGATTGGACTGATCGCCTTCAGCAAACCACGAACGCTTTGAGATTTATTCTGTTCAGTCTGAAACTATGATATTAATAAGATGATAAAATAAATTAAGCGTGGTGAGAGTCGCTCGGACTGAACCGCCTCCTCTCCAGCTCTTAAAGGTGAGAGGAGGGGAGGAGGAGGAGGTGAGGGGAGGAGAGGAGAGGAGAGGAAAGGAGAGGGGAGGAGAAGAGGAGGAGGTGAGGGAAGAGGAGAGGAGTGGAGGTGAGGGAGGATGTGAGGGAGGAGGTGAGGGGAGGAGGAGGAAGAAGGAGAGGGGAGTAGGAGGAGGAGAGCAGGAGCAGGAGGAGGTGAGGAGAAGGTGAAGAGAGGAGGAGAGGAGGAGCAGGAGGAGAGGGTTTAGGCCTGTGCGTTGGTGCCGTTCTTGTCTGGGGGTCCGGTGCTGGCCGGCAGGTTGTTGAGGGAGGGGACGGCCTCCTGCTGCTTGCTGTCGCGGCGGGGGGGCATCCTCTCGTTGATGCGGTCCAGACCTCGAGCCTCCTCGAAGCTCTGGATCTTGTGCTGCGGGTTGAAGCCTTGAATGGCTGCGAGGAAACAGGACACACGTCAGAGTCTGAACCAGCAGCCAGATCACCAACATGCTGAGTTAAACCTCAGCCGCTCAACAATCCGTCTGTATACAATGATTGTATATCAAGATACAGCATGTTTTCTATATGAAATAACTTCATGGTAAAGCCTGTTTTTTATGCTCCATACTGAGTGTTCGCACAACAACAAGGACCAGAACCTAAAGAACCAAAAAGGTTTGTTGGGGTTAAAAACATTAAAACTTTTACTTTGGACGAACAAACGTCCGCTTCTATGCAGATGATACTGTTGTTTACAATCTTAACATTATTTAAAATTGGAAAAACTAAAGTTATGTTTTTTGTCATTTTAATTAATTGATTTCTCTGTACTTCTAGCTGCACTGTCATAGAGCTGGGCACTTTTCAGGTTTAATACAAAAACATGATAGTAAAGTGATTTAAGTGACATTTGTTTAAATTAAACCACATTACAGTGTGTTAAGAATATAATGCTTTTATGATTACATAGTGCATCAATAATAATCATCCAGTAAAATATATGCATACATATATATGTATACATATATATATATAAACAATCTGAGTGGGTTCATTCTGCAAAACAAACACTTTTATTTTTGATACTTTAAGTACATTTTGATGCCGATACTTTTGTACTTTTACTTCAGTAAGTTTTGAATGCAGGACTTTTACTTGTAGTGGAGTAATTTCACAGTGTGGTATTAGTACTTTTACTACAGTAAGGGATCTGAATACTTCTTCCGCCACTGCTCCATGCTGAGTGTTACCACAACAAGGATCAGAACCTAAAGTGGAATCTAAATGACGTTAACTTGCTGTAACACAATCGGCTGCTGGTTTCTGGAATTTCGATACAAACATTATAGAATAATATAAACAACAAGCTTGTTTATATTGTTCATGTGATATATATTGTCGTATCACCCAGCCAGAAGTCATTTTCTATTATAATATATCAATATTTGTTTTTATTATCATATGTTGCAGATGAAAGAAGGTGAATTGTTCTATTGAATTATTGCCCAGCCCTACTAACACTGACTGCTATTTTCCTGGATAGCTTTTCTTTGGACGTACCAATTCTGATTATTTTGGATGATTTGTAAGAACTATAGTCTAAAAAGAAGTCAATGCCATCGAATTTTATAATTCAATTTTTTTTCTTTCCTGCCAGGATCCTTTCAAAGATTTTTTTAATCTGTGAAAAACGGGCAGAAAACAAAAAATAGGCAGATGATTTTGTTTGTGGGCAGGATAAGCAAAATCAATAATTTTGGGATATTTTTGGTCTATATTGCAATGCACAACATATATGTTGAAGTAAACAGAAGACTGGGAGCTGGTTGGAACAGCAGAGAAAACTTACTTCAGAAACAGGACGAGGACAGCATGAAAACAAAGAAACAGACGTTCATTAAAGAGCCAAAACACTGTTAGTCTTACAAACACTGCCTCCAAAAATGCAATAATTTGCTTTTCAACATTAAGAAATGTACGAAGAACAAATAAGGTTTTGGTTTTTTTAAAATATACACTATTTTTTTTTTAAAAACACTAAAAGGTTTGTTGGGGTTAAAAACATTCAAAATTTTACTTTGGAGGAACAAACGTCCACTTTTATGCAGATGATACAGTTGTTTACAATCTTAACATTTAAAAAAAACGAATTATATAAAAGTGGTTCTAAATGCTGAAAAACTAGTTATGTTGTTTATAAATTCATATTAGTTTTGTTTGAGTTCTCTGTACTTCTAGACACGTTTTTGCTGTTTCTATAGAGCTGCAGGATTTATACATTTTATATATATTTTAAATATTACAGAGGAAAAACGAGGACACGTGCAAAAAACGTGTTGGGGTTCAGAAGGTGAAAAGTTAAAATTACTTTGGACAAACAAACATCCTTCTGTATGCAGATGATGCTGTTGTTTATTATTCTGCATCACCTCAGAGAAGCTTAACGTTATTCAGAAAACAAATAATTTCAAAGTGGTTCTAAATGTTGAAAAACTCAAGACCATTCAGGAAAAAGCGATGTGAATCAAAAAAACGGTCTGAAACGGTTTGTTCATCCAAAGTGTTTCTTTGGACAAACGAACATCCGCTTGTATGCAGATGATGCTGTTGTTTAAAAAATAAATGAGTATAAATCTGTTTCATTTAGAACCACTTTGAAATAGAGTAGACTTGTTACCACAAGAACACAAAAAAACTCAAACTGTTTGTTGGGGTTCAGAGGGTTTAAAGTTTTTCTTTGGATGCACAAACATCCACTTGTATGCAGATGATGCTGTTGTTTACTAACTTAATGTTATTTAAAAAATAAATTATTTCAAACTGGTGAAATGTTGAAAAACTAAAAACCATAAAGGATAAGGTGAAAGGCCCTGAAACTGTTTGTTGGGGTTCAGAGGATTTAAAGTTTGAATATGAAAATTCCTTCATTGAATACTAATTTCAACATTTTCTCTGCATTAGAACAACAGGATTTAGGGAAAACTGGCCCTTTAAGTGCAACTCTTTTTGACACAAAATCAAACATTTTTAAAGCATCAACAGTCACTGGATCAGAGAGTTAAACAAACACGCACGCACACACACGCACGCACGCACACACACACACACACACACACACACGCACCACACACACACACACACAGGTAGAGGAGAGAGAGATGGTTGCGTACCTCGTGCCTCTTCTGCCTCTACGGTGGCTGTGTAAGCGTGAGTAGAAGTGCCATGCGAAAAAAAACCAATGGAGAGAGAGTGGGAACGTTATATATCAAATGCATCCAGTCAGTCACGTTATCAGTCTGTTAACATCATACAATGCAGCACAGCTAGACAGTAACAATTACCATAAATAATAATAAGATAATCATCATCATCAGGGTTTGTTAGAGGAATTAAATGTGTGAATAAAGTGTTGACACCATGCTGCTTTAAACACAGGAAACATCAGTAAAAATAACTTCCCTTATCATGCACAGTTCAAGTGGTTCTGAAAGTTTAAGTTTTATTAGTTTGTTTATTTTTTTTTTAACTTTCATTTACTTCAGCTGCTGCAAACTGAACATCCAAGAACTGAAGTCTGAAGAAACACGAAATCTAAGAAAACATATTGAAGTAATGAAGCTGATCATGACGTTTTTATTGATATTTTTAAAAGACAGGAACTTCTTTGTTCTGAAGTCTATAATCTGGATACTTATTCTACATTATTGTTTCCTTTTTTAAATTCTTTCTTTAATTTTATTTTCTATATATCTTACATAATTTAAAAAAACATGTTTTAATAACTCAAAATCTTTACCAAAAGAAAAACTACCTTTAAATCTTTATTAATGTATTTTCAAACTACTTTTAATAAAGTGGATTTATTTATATTTATTATAAGCAATATGCTATATTTGATTTCATCACTTTCTATTTTACTTATTTAATTACATATTATAATTATATATAATCTATTTTTTCACCTTTTTGATGCATCTAATTGGTCACAAAGGAATCATTCTTTATAGTTAATTTTGCAACTATTTTACAGTTATTTTCATTCATCAACAGTATGAAAAAAAATCTTTAAATAATATAAAATCTGCCTTAAAAAAAACTAACTCTTAAACTGCAAATTAATTTATTTTATTTGAGTTTATAATTAATCATTTTAGGTGCATCTGTGTGTGTGTATTGTGTATTCTTGTTTTATTTTAAGTTTCTTCTTTTTTCCCATTTTCTATTTGTCTGATGTAACTTAAAACACAAGCATCTTTCAAAATTATTTTAAAATTATTATATGCAAGATGCTGTATTTATTTTCATCACCTTTTGCAATTTTACTTTTTATAATTAATTGTTTTTTTCTACAAGTACATTTTGAGTACATATCAGCACTTATTGTGTATTCTTTTATTTTACATCTCATTTTCTGTCTCTTTCAGTAACTCAAGTCCTTACCAAAAAGAACATCATTTAAATGATGAAACTGTAAATTAATTCACTATATTAACACTTGTTGGAATAAAACAGACACATGTTTATCATCAGTTGAAAATTCAATACAAAAATTAATAAGGGAGTTAATAAAATAGTCAATAAATAAAGAAGCAAATTAGTTTTGGAATATTAATTAATGTCCCATTATATCAATCAACTACTTTATCTTTTACACTTTGAATGACAGCCCCGTTATTTGCATAATAAAGAAGATATGCATAAAGAATAACTAAAAAAAGAATTTATAAATATTAAATATAAGTTAAAAAAATAAAATAATGTAAGAATTAATAAAAAATATATAAGTAAAAAGGAAAACTTAATTTTAAAAAATGGATAAAAAGGGGAAGTGATAAAACAGATAAAACATTTTTGAAATATTAATGTATGTCACATTTAATCAATTAATTCATTTCAAATTTTTGTTTGTTCACGCCTACAAATAATTTTCTACAGACATTTTTTTGTCTCTTTCAGTAAGAGTCTTTACCAAAAAGAGCGACCTTTAAATGATGAAACTGTAAATGAATTGACTATATTAACACTTGGAATAAAACAGACACATTGTTATTATCCCTGACATTCATTTATTGGTTGGTTGTGTGCTTGTTTGTCGTTAAAGGGCAGCATGGGGGAGATGTTGGAGGCTACCACTTGACATTATCGTGTCCCTGTTTGTCTGTGTGTGTGTGTGTGTGTGTGTGCTGCTCAGGGTTAGTCTCAGTGTGAGTGCAGGCACAGGGAGTTAGTGTCAGCTCCACTCTGAGTGTTAGTGTTCTGGTGGGATGCTCGGCTGCGCTCGCACTCACCGCTTTGAAGAGTTCGCCGACCTCCGGACAAAACTCCCACGGGCAGCGTTCCTGTCGGGGTCAGCCCCTTCAGCTGTAACACACTCTCATTCTCCTCTCTGCACACACACAAAGAAAACAAATGAGTAGTTCTAAATGTTGAAAAACTAAAGACCATACAGGAAAAGGTGAAAACTGCTGTTGGGGTTCAAAGTTTGACTTTGGATGAATATACCTCAATTTGTATGCAGATGATGATGTTGTTTACTATGCTAAGTTGCTAACTATTTTTAAATGCTGTTATTTTAAAGTTATTTAGTTATTTTTACAGTATTTGTTTTTTTACGGTTTTGTTTAAAACCGTTATTTTACAGTTATTTTCATTCCTCGACAGTAAGAAAAAGCTTTAAAAAAACAAATCTACCAAAAAGAAAATACTTTTAAATTCTTAAACTGTAAATTTCTTTTTTACAATTCATTTCATTTTACTTTAGTATACAATTAATAATTTTAAGTACATCTGTGTAAGTTTTGGGTAGTCTTGTTTTATTTTAAGTCTCCACTTTTTTTTACATTTTTTATTTGTCTGATGAAACTTAAAAAAAGAACATCTTTCAAAATGATTTAAAAATCATAATAATCAAGATGCTATATTTGCATTAATTAAAAGGTAGAGCATTAACCGTTCTTTAGCCTGCCATCGTCCAACTCGGTCACAAACTCCTTTTTGTTTGAAAGGTCTCAGTTAATTTCTGATTTCCAAAGGACCTCATTAAAGAGTGCAGACCAAAAGGAAGAAATAAAGATAAAAATGAACAATAAAAGCAAGTATTGCAAAATCTGAGAGACAATTTAAGGCTTCATTTACAAAAACAAATATCCACTTTAACATTTTTACTAAATCTTTTAATCTTATTTTGGTAAAATCCAGGAAATACCAGTCAAAGGTTTTTTTTAATTGTCCTAAATCATGTATTGAAACTGTGCAATCTAGGAAAATCTAACTAAATGGTTTTGGTTTATTCATTGTAAAAATACGTTTTTGTCTGTTGCAAATCAACTCTTCAAATATTGAATAAAATAACACTAAAAATAATAAACACTGTATAATATAATGACCTGAGATCTCTCCACGTCCAAAAGAAACTGCAGGCTGTGTGTGTGTGTGTGTGTGTGTGTGTGTGTTGGCTCTCCTCAGGTGTGTGGGCGGCTTTTTGTTAAATGTTACGTGTTGCTGCTTCTCTTCCATATAAAGCAGTTTGAGCAGATGAGGACAGTTTGTCTCTTTCTGAGCTCACCAGTGAAAAGAAATAATTTAAAATAAAGGTCCAGATGCAGCCGATTAATAACTGAGTCATCTGAAGATTAAAACTAAATCAATAATAAATTAAATTTATTCATTCTTCAGTTTTATTTTTTACTGTGTATTACAGGACTATTGTTCACTTGTACACCTGCTTCTTTGATTGTATTCTCTATATCTGTTACATAATAAAAAAAAAAAAAACTTCATGACTCAACATCTTTACCAAAAGAAAAACTACCTTTAAATCTGTATTAATATTAAACAGTTAATATAGTGGATTTATTTAGATTTATTATGAACAATATTCTATATTTGCTTTCATTACTTTCTATTTTACTGATATAATTATATTATACTTAATCTACAAATGCATTTTGAGTGCATATGTACACTTACTGTATTATTTTCTTTTAAATCTCTATTTTCCCCTATTTTTTCATGCATCTTATTTCTCAAATGAATCATTCATTAAATTCCTCGACAGTAAAAATAAATAATCAAATCTACCAAAATTCACTATATTAACAATAGTTTGAACAAAATGTAATTTAATTTATTACTCAAACTAATAATGACAATTTATTTATTTAATTCCATCAGTATGATCACTTCAGCTACTACTAACACGCTTTAATAAATAAAAAACATTACTTCTGTTTTCAGTTATGTAATAATCCATGTTGTTGTTGTTGACTTGGCATAATTGGCGGTATTATGATTATTTTTTATGTAATAATGTTGCTGTTACTGGCAGAGCAAAAGCAGAACAGATGAAGAGCCTGCTGTGATATTATCCCAATCAACTCACCAATAAAATAAGAAGTTTGGGAGAAAGTGCAGATCAGGTTTGTGTAATGTTTAAAATAACTCCAGAACAGGATCAGTCATCAGTAAAGGACAAATGATCCTGACACACTTCCACAGATTAAAGAGGACGCAGAGTGTAAATCAAGAAGAAGTCATTAGCCTTAAACTGAAGTGGAGCACACAGAAAAAAAAAAGATGTGGGAGCAGCTCCACAGCAGGCAGCAGGCAAAAACCTCCTGCAACTTGAATTATTGGACGCCTTCTTTTTTTCATTCATCTGACTGTTATTTTACAGTATCTGTTGTTATTTTACATTGCTTGTTGTTATTTTACAGTATTTGTTGTAATTTTATAGTATTTGTTGTAATTTTACAGTATTTGTTGTTATTTTACAGTATTTGTTGTTATTTTACAGTATTTGTTGTTATTCTACAGTTAGTTTACTATTATTTACTGTATTTGTTAGTTTATTGTTACTCTAGTTATTTTACAGTATTTGTTGTTATTTTACTATTATTTTACAATATTTGTTATTTTAAAGTTATTTTCATTCCTTGACAGTAAGAAAAAATAATCTTTAAATAAATCACATCTACCAAAAAAAAAAAAAAAAAACTTTAAAATTCTTAAACTGTAAAATAATTCACTATATTAACAATCGTTTGAACATAGATTGTTTATTACTGGCAATTATCTATAATTGCTATTGTAACTACTTATTTTATTTTACCTGAGTTTATAATTAATTATTTTAAGTGCATCTGTGTACGTTGTGTATTCTTGTTTTCTTTTTTCCATTTTCTATTTGTCTGATGTAACTTAAAAAAAGAGCATCTTTCAAAACTATTTAAAATTATTATAAGCAAGATGCTGTAATTGCATTCATCACTATTTTTACTTTATATAATAATCGTACGCAAGTACATTTTGAGTACATATCTAAAGTCGTTTTATTTTCTTTTATTTTAAATCTCTTTAAACAGACACATTTTTATGCGTTGTTTTTTTTTAACCCTTATGCCCTCTTCAGATTTACGAACCTCTCGTGACCTTCGTGGAAAAAACTGTCCACGAAAGCAAATATTAAATCACCATACATCAATATTTTTTCTCCATTTTTCAATGGGAAAATGGTTGAATTTGGTGGAATACAATGAAAATGTCAAATATCACTAATTTTCTTCAAAATAAAATGCTGACATTAAAGTATGCATGGTTTTATACCATAACGGCAGTGAGATTAAAAAATGTGGTTTGAATGGAAGTCAATGAGGCGTTTTTGGCCACAAGGGTGTCCAGAGGGAGTAAGAAGAGGACATATAGAAGAGGGCCTATAGAAGAGGACATGTAGAAGAGGGCATATAGAAGAGGACCTATAGAAGAGGGCCTATAGAAGAGGACATATAGAAGAGGACATATAGAAGAGGGCCTATAGAAGAGGGCCTATAGAAGAGGACATGTAGAAGAGGGCATATAGAAGAGGACCTATAGAAGAGGGCCTATAGAAGAGGACATATAGAAGAGGACATATAGAAGAGGACCTATAGAAGGGGGCCTATAGAAGAGGACATATAGAAGAGGGCCTATAGAAGAGGACATGTAGAAGAGGGCATATAGAAGAGGACCTATAGAAGAGGGCCTATAGAAGAGGACATATAGAAGAGGACATATAGAAGAGGGCCTATAGAAGAGGACATGTTGAAGAGGGCATATAGAAGAGGACCTATAGAAGAGGGCCTATAGAAGAGGACATATAGAAGAGGACATATAGAAGAGGGCCTATAGAAGAGGACATGTAGAAGAGGGCATATAGAAGAGGACATGTAGAAGAGGGTGAAACCTAAATGCACAATCAGGATGAAAACAGCAGCAGATTAAAGGAGACAATTTAAATCTCATTACTTCTTTCTCACCGTCCCTTTCACTCTCATTAAAGAAACAACATCTATTTTTATGTAGAATTCAATCACAGCGATGAAAACACACCTGAGCACAGAGAAGACTCGAGCCATCTTCCCGATCGCCCGGATCTTATTTCTGATCACCTCCTTCCTGACAGCTGGAGCTCCTCCTAAACAACAGACGAGTCAGAGGGAAGAAAATGAGAAGAAAGGGCAGAAAAACACACAGACTTAGCTGGCTCAGAGGAAGAAATAAATCGGCAACAAGGATTCACTTTAACTGGTGATATTGACGTTTTTAATCATTATGAAAAATGTATAAAGAAAATAATAAAGAAATACAATTTGGAGAAATAGACGAACGGTAAATATAACAGGAAAATAATACAGAAATATACAAATGAATAGAAAATAAAGATATATTCAAATTAAATAAAAACATATATGCATGAAGAAATATTTAAAAACAAATAAAAGAAATAGATGAAAAAGGAAAATTAAAAAGTTTAGAAATATTAACTGATGTCCCATTTGATCAATTAACTATTTTATTTTTAATATTATTTTGGTATTTTTTTTACACTTTGAACTTGAACCCTGTCATTTGTATAATAAAGAAAAATACATAAAGAAATTAATAAAGAAATAACATTTGGAGAAATAGGGGGTAAAATATAAAGATAAATGTATAAATATTAAATATAAATTTAAAATAAATAAAATAATGTAAGAAAAATTTATTAAAAATCAATAAATATATAATTAAAAAGAAAAAATATATTAAAAAAATGTACAAATGGGGGACTTGATAAAACTGTAAATAAATAAGGAAAGAAGCAAATTAAATTGAAATGACATTTTTGAAATATTAATTCATGTCACATTTTATCAATTAATTAATGTCATATTTTTGTAGGTTCACACCTACAAATTATTTTCTACAGAGAGAAGAAAAAATATTTGTTTGGTGAAGATTCTCGCAAAAAAACTAAGAATGATTTAAAAAATAATTATAAAAAAAATGAAAAATCACTTTTTAAAAATAATTTTGAAATAAATAAATAAAAATGACCATGCAAATATATATTTTTATAGAAATAAGAATAATAATGTAAAAATGAATTTCAGACTTGTGCAACACAACCCAGAAATCACACACAAGTGGACATGAACGCAGTGAAGAAGAACCAGTCGTTTAAAGTCTTGTCCAACAACAAGACGAGCTTTCATAACATGAGCAGAACACATGAAGGTGACAAACTGACAAACTGTAGTATGTGTGATTGAGCCTGGTGAGTAACAGTTTTCTGTCTTTAATGAAGAAGAAACAGGGAGGTGTGATGAGAGAGAGGTGTGACTTCCTCTTACCCTCACACGTGTCGTCGCCCTCTGACATCAGCTCGTCGTCAGAGCAGATGTTCAACACGTTCACCAGCATCTCCGTCACTGCAGGAAAACACAAGTTCAGACAGAAGCTCAACATCTGCTGCAAACATACAGACACACAGAGACACCAGACGGCTGCAACTCTTCTTTACTCTCAGGGTCCATTAAAAACTGAATAGAGCTCACAGCAGTGCTCATTCTGTCCCCTCTAAAGTCTGAAGATATTTAGGTTACAGGCAGCAATGACAAAGAAAAAACAGCAAATATTTACATTAAAGAAGCTGGAACCACAGAATATTTGTTTCAAGTTGAGTATCCAGCTAACAAAAATTAAAAAAAGGTTGGTTGGTTGGTTAGTGGATTGGTTGGTGGGTTAGTGGATTGGTTGGTGGGTTAGCGGATTGGTTGGTGGGTTGGTGGGTTAATGGATTGGTTGGTGGGTTAATGGATTGGTTGGTGGGTTGGTGGGTTAATGGATTGGTTGGTGGGTTGGTGGATTGGTTGGTGGGTTGGTGGGTTAATGGATTGGTTGGTGGGTTGGTGGGTTAATGGATTGGTTGGTTGGTTGGGTTAGTGGATTAGTTGGTTGGTTGGTTAGTGGATTAGTTGGCGGGTTAGTGGATTGATAGGGAGAGTGGGTGGATTGGTTGGTTGGTTAGTGGATTGGTTGGTTGGTGGATTGGTAGGGAGAGTGGGTAGATCTGTGGGTTGGTTGGTGGGTTGTTTGATGGGTTATTGAATTGGTTGGTGGGCAAGTGGATTGGTTGGTGGGTTGGCGGATTGGTTGGTGGGTTAATGGTTGAAGGGTTAGTTGATTGGTTGGTGGATGCATCAGTGGATTGGCAGGGAGAGTGGGTTTGATCGGTGGGTTGATTGGTGGGTTAGTGGATTGGTGCGTTGGTGAGTTTGGTGGATTGGTTGGTTAGTGGATTGGTTGGGAGAGTGGGAGGATTGGTGGGTTGGTTGGTGAGTTAGTGGATTGGTGGGTTGTTTGTTTGATAGATTGGTTGGCAGGGTGAGTGGGATTGGTGGGTTGGTTGGTTGGTGGCCCACTATTGTCTACATTTTAGCGGCTCATGGTCGGTCCTTTTTGTCGACAAACTCTGATGTGATGTAAACACGATTTAAAATGAATGGAGATTCAAGGTAAGGTAAAACGGATTTAATGGAGCAAAACAAGATGGCTTTAACTCTGAGCTGTTATTTTGTTTTTTCCTTCAAAGTGAAAGCCTCAGTTTGTTGCTGAGGCAACTTTAGTTGTTTTAGATAGCGAACCTTTATTTAAATGCAGTTTTATGACGCCGTTTTCAACATGCAATAGGTTCAACAGGATCTGCTGGACAGATTTAATTTAAAAAGTGAAACCCTTCAGCCGTGTTTAATGGGGTTTGTTTACTTCTGCCTCCAAATGAATTGTTTTTTTTTGTAATTTATACCACATTAACACTCTGCAGCATACACGCGCACACACACACAAAGTCTCACCTTTCTCTCCCACGAAGGGCAGAGACCAGGTGAAGACGTCCATGAAGTTGGGTAGCCAGTAGGGGTGAGGGGAGCAGTTAAACTGCCGGATGTTCATCACATTATTCTCATATTTCAGCACCGCCGCTGAGGACAAAACACACACACACACATTAACATTTTCTGCCTGGTGATGCACTTCCTGTCTCCTGTTGCCAGGGCTTCAAGGTTTCCAACCTGTTGCCATGGTTTCCCGTCCTTCACTTCTCTTACCTTTGTTATTGTACACGTCCAGGTAGTTAGGAGCCGAGAAGATTGTAATTAAAGAGGGGAAGCCTGTCGTCTGACTTTTCCTGTACATTCGATACCTGACGCACATAAACACATACAGAGGGACAGATATGATCAATAATAAAACTATAAATATGATAAATAAAAAATATAAATGTATAATCAACAATAAAGATAAAAATATGGTAAATAATAATAATAAAGATATGTCAAATAATAAAGATATAGATATGATAAATAAGATTTTAAAATGATAAATAATGAAGATAAAACATGATAAATAAGATAAATATATGATAAAGATAAAAAATATAATGAATAATAAAGATAAAATGAAGATAAATAACAGATAAAATATGAAGAATAATACAAATAAAGACAAAGATATGATAAATAATAAGGATAAAAGGATAAGATAATACTGCAGTCAGGTGTGTTATTATATTTTGAAATATAAATATTTTTTGATATTTTATTTTGGTATGGTTCATTTTTAACTGTTGAATCTTTCCATATTGTTCCTAATTTCCATATTTCTTCTTGTTTAAACTGTTAATTTCATTATTTCTTCAGGTTTATATTTACCATTTATTGTTATTTTATGGATGCTTCTTTCCATTTTTGCTGCAGTAACACTGTCAACGTCCCAGTTGTGGACTAATAAAGGAATATCTTATATAATCTGATAAAGACTTCATTGATCTGTGAGGATAAATTGAAGCGTTGCAGCAGCACAAAGCAGACTGAGAGCTGAGAAACACATAACCAACCATTTCAATGAATAAATAAATACAGAGAAAATTGGAGCAATTACATAAAAATTTTGAAAATCTGACAACCTGACACACTGGTCCAACCTCTCACTGAACTCTAATATATTAGAGTCTATTATGTGCAGTTACTGAATTTTCTGGGTATTTTTCAAGAAACAGAATAAAGAAGTTGGTTTCTGATATGAAGGAGGAACGTTTGACTGTTTTTGTTGTGGAGAAAGACACACTGAGTGTAATGAACGAACAAGAAGAGAATTACCTAAAACTTATGTTTACTGTCATTTCTTTTTGAATATATTTAAGACAGAAATAACTGAATGTTTATAACAGGAGACACTTAATGTAATAAATAAATAGGCCCAATAAAAGAGAAAAATTCTAATGTTTACTGTTGAATATTCAGACAGAAATGACAAGGAGTGTTTATAACACAGGAAAGAATGTTTATTATTAATAAAAACAAGAACGTCTGTTTTATTTGTTTTGGTTGTAGTTTATTTATTTATCTAGAATATTTTAATATTTCTTTTCCACATTTCAATTCCAATGTTGAATATTCTCGAGATTTAAAAACTCATCGCGGTGGAAAAGGATGAACTAATTATGCTCTAATATGGTTAAAAAACTAAAACAACATCGATACCATCGTTTATCGTGACAGTTTCTAGGAAAATATATCGTTCTAAAAAGTGTGTTATGGTGACAGGCCTACATATAAACAGCATATAAGACAAAGAGAATAATGAGACTCACCCTGCATCCTGAGCTTCATGTGCTCGTATTACAGACAACAGGTTATTGTTCATCAGGAAGTCACATACTGCAGGGTAACTGAAACCACAGAAGAAGAAGAGGAAGAAGAAGAGTTATCATGGATGTTTAACAGGACGAGATGCTCGCTCGTCTCTCCGTCAGCGGAGGACAACGACATGCTGAAAAGAGCTAAAATTAGAGATCAATTAAGGTCGAGGCTGCAGAAGCTCGTCAGTCACTCTGAACTCATATCAAACATGTCGGACGACAGCAACAGCAGCATTTTATCAAACTTTCACAAACAACGAACTTCACTGATGAAAATGTTTCTGAACCAAACAGAAAAAAAGACACAACACCATATCCTGATGCACAATTTCTACAATTTTTCTTGTAATTTTGCCTTTTTTTCTTGTAATTTTGCCTTTTTTTTCTTGTAATTTTGCCTTTTTTCTGGCAACTTTGACTTTTTTCGCTGGTAATTTTTTTACTTTTCTTCTAGTAATTTTGACTTTTTTTTCTCTGGTAATTTTGACATATTCCTGGTAATTCTGACTTTTTTTTGGTAATTTCTACCTTTTTAAAAAAATAATTTCTACTTTATCTTGGTAATGGATTGTGGATTCTGTGTGGATCTGAAAATTCTTCTAAACTTTCTAAACCACCAGCAGCTTGTTGCTCTGTCTGGACCATCCAGGTCAATAACAGACTGTCTGAACATGCAGATCAGCTGATATTCATTCAAAATGTACAAAGTCTACATTCAGAGGGAGGAGCCCAGGCCAAGACATAGTTTCTATATTCTATTATTCATGTAATAATTTGTGTCACATCCTGTTTTTATTTATCCGTTTGTCTGTATTTATTACATCCTTGCCACATCATCTGCACTCTACACACTCTACTCCTCCAACACTTTATTCTTTATTTTTATTTTGTTATATTTATATTCATATTTACATTATATATTGTTTCCTATTTTGTTCATTGTTTTTCTTATATTATCCTATATTTTGGTTGTTTTTGTAACTTTAGAGCAATCGGAAACCAGATGACCAAAATGACCAAAAAAAGACGTAAAATTATAGAAAAAGATGTAAAATGACCAAAACAAGACGTAAAGTTGAAAAAAAGATGTAAAATTCCAACAACAAAAATGATGTAAAATGACCAAAAAAAAGGAACAAGAATTTCCTTTGGGATTAATAAAGTTCTATCTTATCTTAGAACTTTTACACTTCACTTTAACAAAAGAAGGAAATGCAGGCATCAGAGCCTCCTGCTGTTTCTCAGATTTGTCTGATGATTCTTAAGACGTTTAATGTAACAAAGAGAAAATACTTTAGACACTCCAACGTGAACTTGATCTGGGGTCAAGCTGCATATTTAGTTCTAGGGTGGAGTGATGCTCAACAGAGTGCTTCAGTCTGAAGTTAGTGCCTCGTGGAACCCTGCATCTCTGATTTGAGGGTAATAACTGCTGTAATAATTCTTATTCAGGACTCTAGATAAGTTTGGGGTTGCAGTGCAGCTGCAAAAATGATTTTAATGAACCCTCTGCAGTCTCTAATCGGGTCACATGACGCTGTAAAACCTTCAGCAGTGTGTTTCTGCCATCAGCTTCCTCTAAAGTTCTGCTTCAAACTCCATGAGGTCAGTTTAATAAACAGAGACAAACTGGAGATAAGGTCAAATATATTTAGTATAAATATAGAACTAGATGTTCTCCTCGTTAGATTTGGAGCACTTACAATTCTTCACTGAGAGTAAAAAAACATTTCTATGAATCAGATTTTATGTTTTTTTTTGCATGTATTTTGTTGATCCAGTGAGTCGGAGTGAAACATAAAGTGAACCATGTTGGTGTCCTTTAACTGTGTGTTTACAGGCAGAATGAAACGAGTCAGAAACTGCCAATAAGCATAATAATGTGAGGAGAAGCAGTGAAAGCTGCAGCTCTGCTCGCTGTGACCTCCACGTGGAGTCAACACGCCACATCCAGTACAAATATTAAGACAGAGCAGAGAACGCTAATATTTAGTTTCAGTATCAGTGTGACAGGATTTAGCCAGCGGTCACTTATCCACAGATAAGCCATTGTTTGTAAAAAGCTTTAATCAGCTCAGATTAACAGGCCGAGCTGCTGTTTTACTGTGGAAACATTTGCAGCAGCAGCAGCAGCAGCAGCAGCAGCAGAGTGAGACCGGTCCTACCTGTAGAAATAAGAGCAGCCTCTCACACTGTTGTGGCAGAAGTGTTCCTGGGTCTTCTCGGAGCCGTAGTCCTCGCCGGGGTCCGACCACAGCAGGTCGCACATCGGCCCGAAGGCAGGAGGCTCTTTAAACCGGTCCAGCTGCACACACACACACACACACACACATTGATGAGACACTCCAGTACACACTACATACCTTTAAACTACACAAGTTGGGGGGGGGGGGGGTGGATTCTCCTTGGTCTGTTGGACAGAATCTGTGATAAAAGAGCTGACACTTTTTACACTTTAATGTATTGTTGGTGAGTTTTTGATCACAACAATACATTCAACAGGAAAGGTCAAATTTCACCACATGAAATACTCACCAGAAAAAATGTATGAGAAAAAAAATCACAAATTTACAGCATAAAAGTTACACATTTATGAGAAATAAATAAGAAATGTATGAGAAAAATGTTAAAAATGTACAAAAAAATGTTAAAGTTGCAAGAGAAAAATGTTAAAAATCATAAATTTACAGCAAAAAATACAAATGTATGAGAATTTTTTTTTTTTTTTTTTTTTTTTTTTTTTTTTTAACAAAAGTTACAAATTCACAAGGAATTTTTTTTTTTTTTTAAATGAGGAAAAAAATGTAATATTGACAAGAAAAAACAAAAAAAGGTGTCAGCTCTTTCCCTCACAGATTCTGGAGATTTATTCATAAACCTCAGAGTGAAGAAACCGAACCAGAGGAGAGAAACACACTGCAGAGGTCTCTTTATCTTTAACTAAACTCCAGTTAAAGATTCAAACATCATCATAGTAAACACTTTTAAGCTCTGTTATCCTGATAAAACAGACTGATAATTACCATGCAGTGGGACTATAAATAATAAAGGAATATCTCATCTCTTAAACGTGTGATGTGTGCTAACAGAGTTTAATGCAGAGGAGATAATCAGATTATTGGTAGAGATATGAGACGTGGGTTACCTTGCGTATGTCGTCCAGACAGGTGACCTCGGGGCTCAGTCCTCCGTGCACGCAGAGGAACTGCTGGTTGAGGAGAGCGGCCAGCGGCAGGCAGTCAAACGCATCCATACAGGCATCATAAACACGCTCAGAGTACTTGATTTTACCTGCAGGACACACACACACACACAGAGTCAGAGGTCAGAGGTAGGGCTGGGCAATATACCAATATATTTTCAATGTGATATGGAATTAGACCATATCGCATATATTGATATAGTTAAAAAAACAAAATTCGATCGCTCTTTTGCGATGTGGCTGCCCCTAAGCTGTGGAACAGTTTACCGCTGCATATCCAGTCGTCAAAGACTTTTTAAGACAATTTTAAATCTTCTCTTAAGACTCATTTTTTCTCCCAGGCTTTCGAACCTGTGTGAGAAGAAAGTTGTTTCTGTATGTTGTATTGTACATCTCATGCCATATATTATTAGATGAAATTGTCTTTTATTTTTATTTGTGAGTTTGTTGTTATTCAATTATGTATCTTGTATTGGATTGGATTTTTTGTTGTTGTTATTCAGTTATGTAAACTGAATAAATGACTTTGGTCAACCTTGGTTGTATATAAGGTGCTCTAGAAATAAACGTAACCTTGACCTTAACATATTTCTTTCTTTCTATATAAATGCTGCCCTTACTAGGGTTTGTCATGTTTAGTTCTTTTGTAATGCTCGTTATTATTTCCTCATATAAATATATTTATTTCAGAAAAAGATTGGTTTATTTTATTTCATAGGCTATTTTCATTTAAGATATTTTTTATTTAAATGTGCACTTTATGGAGCTTTGATTTTTTTAAAAAAAAGGTTCTCCTGTTTTTATACAGTATTTATGTTCACTTAAATAAACGGTTTCAATAAACCTACTTGTGACATGTGGGCTTGTCACAATAATTACTATATCGACTTATTGTTCAATATATAAAAATGGACACGATAGTTTTTTTCTGGACTCAATACATTGTCGTTTACATTTGTGACTTTTTGTGTTTAAAGTAAAGCTGCAAATGTTTGACAGGCAGCACGAACTGCCGAAAAAAATATATTTCCCAAGCAGCCATTCCAGCTGTTTTATGTTATTTTAATAATAAAATAATATAATACATAATGTTTATCTCAGAGCCTGAAAGTCTATTCTATTTGTTTTGGTTGTAGTTTATTTATTTATTTATGTTTTATTTATCTAGGATATTTTAATATTTCTTTTCCACATTTCAATTCCAATGTTTAATATTCTCGAGATTTAAAAATTCATTGTTGTGGAAAAGGATGAAGTTATTATTATTATTTTCATGCTCTAAAATGGTTATAAAACTAAAACAACATCGATAAAACGAAATAAATCGTTTATCGTGGTTTCTGGGAGAATATATCGTCCTAAAAAATGTGTTATCATGACATGCCTAGTGACGTATTGTCATATTTGTCTTTGACTGAACATTTGCTCACACTTTGCAATAAAAATATCGGGATATATGTATCGTATATCGACATTCAGCCTATATATATATATCTGGATATGACTTTTGGTCCACATCCCCAGCCCTTGTCAGAGGTCAGGAGGTCAGAGGTCAGGAGGTGATTGTTGACTGTTGAAGATAAACAGACTCTTACACTCCTGTTTGAAGGTGAAGTACTCTGTGAGGTGCCGGCACTCGTGGTTTCCTCTGAGGAGGAACAGCGTGTTGGGATGGTTGATCTTCAGAGCCCACAGGTAGAGCACACACTGCAGAAACACACACACACACACACACACACACACACAGGTTAATCCTTTTATTAATAATGTCAGTATTTCCCTAAACGTAATATTATCTTGTTATTGAACTGGATGAGCCCAAAATTAAATGGTTTTTGTTTTTTTCTTTTTATTGCAATTAATATATAAATAAATGTAAAAGAGTCAATAAAGTTAAAGAAAATACATTCATAAATGTGCCTATGAGATAAAAAATATATTAATTTATAAATATTTAATATAATAGAAAACAATAAATAAATACATAAATATGCCTGTGTTTTAAAAACAAAAATGAACTATACAACTATATACAACTATAAAAATATTTAAAAGTCTTGGTAGCAAAGTTCAGAAAAAAAGAAAAGAATAAACAAATAAATATTCCTAGGAAATAAACTATATACTATAACTATATACAACAACAAAAAATCAAAACATTAAGAAAATAAATACATACGCCTTTGAAATAAAAACAAATACAATAAATCAAGTAATAAATAAATGTAAATATAAATATATAAATTAGTCAAAATAGTTAAAGAATTAAAAAACAAAAATACATAAATATGCCCATGTTTTTAAAAAAAAAAAAAGAATCAATTAGTAATAAGAAAACAAACAAATAAATAAATAAACTAGAACTATAAGAGTCAATTATGTGAAAAAATAGAAAACATTAAAAAAATAAATAAATACTTATGCCTTTGAAATAAAAACAATATAAATAAACATTCATATTAAATGTATAAATACGGTTTAATAAATAAATATTTATTAGTCTATTTTTATTTTCATCATTTTAAATAAAAATGAAATTAATACCATTTCCTTCTGCAACATTATATTTACACATTTATTGCCTCATTAATTTATTAGATTTTTTTTAAAACCAAATTGATTTATTATTGTTTAAAATGGCATTCCATATGTTTTTTACATTGTAATGTACATGTAATGTCTTAAAATAACTCAAGGATTGTGGGTATTCTTATGACCAAAAGAAATAGGAAAGATTGTAAGAATGTAAACTTATAAATGAAATAAACAACAGAGGTTTTATACATTTCTCATGCTTGTGGGGCAGAACGAGTGTTGTGTTTGCACGACTTCAGCAGTAAAACTTCTCTGCAGGACTTCTGCAGTTAAAGGTGACACTATGAGCTGCGTGGTCTTTGTGTTTTCTCATTAAACGTTGCAGCGGAGGTTCCAGTCGTCTCACACGACCAAGAGAAGAGAAAGTGAAGAGGAGAAATCTGACGCAC